>NC_139631.1:2458233-2495733 GCF_964638095.1 Poromitra crassiceps | reverse complement strand
TCATAGCATCAGGCACATCATCGCATCAGGCACATCATAGCATCAGGCACATCATAGCATCAGGCACATCATAGCATCAGGCACATCATAGCATCAGGCACATCATAGCATCAGGCACATCATAGCATCAGGCACATCATAGCATCAGACACATCATCGCATCAGGCACATCATAGGGGAAGTGGAGCCAATATGTTCTCTGACGGCTTCAGGCTCTGAGGCTCAGCATGCCAGCCAGATGAGCCGGAAGAGTTTTCTCCTTCCAGACCCCGTATGAGGAGACCTGAACAGCCCGGAGGCGTACAAACAGCCTCACGTGTATTTATGTATCATATAATGAGGATATGGAGCGCGGCGTGACAGAAAAAGTGTTATTTACAGAGCGCATGCTCCCGTTATAGCCTGTTTGAGGAGTGTACTCGGTGCGACAGATCTTCTGTGGGGATCCGAATGAAACCAAAGGTATTTGGGTGAGCAAAACATCATATTTTAAGCTGGAAATGAGGACCGTGGTGTAAAAAACCGAAATTCTCCTTCAACACAACGTAGTATTTTTAAGGGGACGTTCATGAACACACGCATTGGGGAAAGTATTAACATTAATTAATTGAATTAATTGAATTAATTGCCATGAGCAAGATTAAGTCAGTTAGTGGTTCTAAATGTCGGTTTCGATATATTTTTTGGTTAATTGCCCAGCTAGGCAGAGGTTGCGTTAGACTTTCTCATTGTGTGTCATTTTGACAGACAGAGTTGTTATGTCATAAATCTATTAGTACCTGGGTTAAAATGACAGACAGCCTTCAGGTTATTCTGCCGTTGGGAAAAAACCCCAGGAAAAGACGGGAAATGTTTGGTTAACGCGATCACTGATTGCCGGTTGTCTCCTTTGCGCCGATATCAAGCACATGGGTCGGCCATGACAGCAGATGATACAGACAGAGTGGAAGAGGTTTAAATCGGGGCAAACGGATGTGTAAGTAAAAAGATTGTGTCCAGGAGGAAACACAATAGGCCTCAAGCAGCCCGGAGTACATTAGCTGAAAATAGGCCACAGGCACTTTAGTCCATAAGAGAGAGGAGAGATGAACATCCTCCTGCAGCAAGGCAATAACACAGCCTGTAACGACAACACAACAGATGAACACAGCACACAGCTCTCTCTCTCTCTCTCTCTGTGTGTCAGCACACTCTAATCAGCATTGTTCAGATCACAGCGCACCATTCAGATGCTTTACTCAACACAAGTTCAAAAGCACAGTGTGTTTAGACTTGAATATCATTTAATTAGAGTAATGCCAGCATGGAGCTGGCATCAGATCTCTCCCCCCCGTCTTGGCAAAACGCACACTGTAGCTTAATGTGATTAATGGGTGTCTTTTCTCCTATTTCAGGAGGGGAACTCTGCCTGTCATTCAGCTGTCAGGAGCAAAGTGGCAGAGCGGCACCTCTCAAGTGGCTTCCTCTCTGCTCTACATGGTTTCAGAAACGCCAGTCAACCCAAAGGGCTTGACGATGCCTTCAGGGACTGAATTAATAAAAAGGATATTTCTGCGCTTTTTCCCTGCAAGACTGGGTTTGTAGTCCCGAAGGCACACGGCACACAAAGGACACATCTTCATAATAAAACAAAAAAGGCAGAGGCCAGCTGCATTGATGAAGCGAAGAGAAGCCAAATTCCTTCGCAAATCGATGTTGTCGGTGTGTCAGCGCGGCGCGCTGGCGGCAAGGTGACAGCCGATGCAAAACGTCCGCATTCTAAATATGTAGCGGATGTCTCCATACAAATCCTCCCTTTGAAGATTAGCTGTAGCTGCGCTGCTGAACATGCCCTTGTCTCTGGCAGCTTGGCGGCTAAGCTCAGCAGCGTGAGCGAGCGCAGACGCTCCACGGCTTTACTAAGTTGGCTCGATCTCTGTCAACCTGTCACTGCACCTCTGGCTCTGATCCCTGTCAACCTGTCACTGCACCTCTGGCTCGATCCCTGTCAACCTGTCACTGCACCTCTGGCTCTGATCTCTGTCAACCTGTCACTGCACCTCTGGCTCGATCCCTGTCAATCTGTTGCTGCACCTCTGGCTCTGATCCCTGTCAACCTGTCACTGCACCTCTGGCTCTGATCCCTGTCAATCTGTCACTGCACCTCTGGCTCGATCTCTGTCAACCTGTCACTGCACCTCTGGCTCGATCTCTGTCAACCTGTCACTGCACCTCTGGCTCGATCTCTGTCAACCTGGATGGATGAGGATGAATTTCCCGATGGGGATAAACAAAGGATAACTTAACTTAAACTGGATTAGTGTTAACTCATTGAATGCCAATGACGACAGCTGTCGTCAATTCAAATACTGACGTAGAGTGCCAAAGACGACGATTGTCGTCAATTGCGTTTTTTGACGGTGGGACGTGGATCAAACCCTGATACATCTCTGGTACAACTATTGTAGCTATTGGAGGTCTATAACCTATTTTACAGAACCCTTAGGTGGCGACAGTGCTCTCCACATAACAGAAAGGCAAGGAAAAAACAAAGAAGAAGTCGTTATGGAAACGGAAATCGCATCGCATCCGTATGCATCGATATGCTGAAGCACGTTACTGCAGCTGTGCCTGCAGCAGCCAATCTGCTCCCACAATTGAGCCGCTCCGTGTCGGTTGCGACAGCACATCCACACATCCACACCGTGGAGTTGTTATTATTCTCAACTGGAAGCATCGTTGCCGGTGACAAACACACGCGGAACGCTGTAAAAAAACTGGATGTTGCGCACCCTTCACTGTGCGCACAGCAAACTCAGCAGAGAGCCACCACAGACAGGAGGAGGAGTGTGCAGTTGAGGCGAGGCGAGGCGGGGCGGGGCGGGGCGGGGGGGGGGGCACGCAGAGCAGCACGCAACACCCAGACAGACCCAGGCAGCAGGACAGGATTGACAAACGCAAGCCAGAATATCCGATGCCCACCAGCAGCAAATCAAGACCAGCAAGAAGCTGCAACCAGCAGCGCACGCAGGGGCCAGCGCTGCTGGTTGTAGCTAAAAATATTATTCTGCCAAACAAAATTCCCTGGCCTAAACTGTTTTATTGAAGGAAATTATTTTTGAGGTGTGACTACATTAGAAAAGATTAGCTTCAGAGTCAGTGATGTGCTTGAAATGTTTAATTTCACAAAAGGCCAATTATCTCAGCTTCTAGAAAAAAATTGCTGTTTTTGGATGAATCAAGCTATCTTCTCCGGCTCATAACTAAAGAACGGAAAATGGGATCAATAAACTTTTTTTTGCAGATGATAGAATAGAGTCTCATCGTTCTTTGTGCGTGTTCAGTGTTTACATAGTAATATCACACAATATTCTGTGGGCCTCGAGAAATCACTGAAAACGCTCTGAAACTCTGGCACTGGGAGCGTCCGTTCTCCAAAAGTGGCTGGCACTCAATGAGTTAACCAGACCAATATGAGACTAATCTTTTAACGATTACTCTTTACCATCCCACTGTAAATCCGACTATGCTCCATATAAAGAGCCAGCCAATCACAGCTCAGAGGCAGATATTCAGGAAGCCGCAGGCAGAGGATCAACTGCCCCACAAAACAGCTGCGGGCCTCCTGACACAGAGGCAGGCAGGCCGCCTGCTGTCGGCCCAGTTTCCTGAGGAGAGCTTTCAATTCCCCTTTATCTGGTTCAAACCATCCTGTGACTTCACAGTCTCTTTCACTCCACAGAGCGGTCTGGACTTACAGCCACCGACAGCCATTTCAGTGGGCGGGAGTACTTGCCTTGGCAGCCAACTCCTTCAGCCAATCAGCGTCGCCAAATCCAATCCAGTCGGAAGAGAAACTGTGCTAGTCCATAGTTTAATTACTGTTATTGAGTCTACTGTATTTCAGCAATAACTGCACTTACGGCTGTTGACTCTACTAAGGTTAACGTTACCGCACGTTGCTTCGGGAGATGTCTGATTACTGTTTTGCCAGCGACGGCCCTGATTGGCCGGTTACATTGTAATTTCAGGAAATCGATCTGGGCGGCTGGAAGTCCAGACTGATACGCAAAGCGAAACAGAATGTGAGATCCTGTGATCAGGATGGTTTTAACCGGATGACCTTTCCCTCGGCATGCTGGGTAATGAAAGGCCACGACGGGCTACAAGTAGAGGTAATTACTGCAAACTGATGTAAAACACCACACAACATGGCAAGACATTGAGGTAAAGTAGAGGTAAATACTGTAAACTGATGTAAAACACCACACAACATGGCAAGACATTGAGGTACAGTAGAGGTAAATACTGCAAACTGATGTAAAACACCACACAACATGGCAAGACATTGAGGTACAGTAGAGGTAAATACTGTAAACTGATGTAAAACACCACACAACATGGCAAGACATTGAGGTACAGTAGAGGTAAATACTGTAAACTGATGTAAAACACCACACAACATGGCAAGACATTGAGGTACAGTAGAGGTAAATACTGTAAACTGATGTAAAACACCACACAACATGGCAAGGCATTGAGGTACAGTAGAGGTAAATACTGTAAACTGATGTAAAACACCACACAACATGGCAAGGCATTGAGGTACAGTAGAGGTAAATACTGTAAACTGATGTAAAACACCACACGACATGGCAAGACATTGAGGTAAAGTAGAGGTAAATACTGTAAACTGATGTAAAACACCACACGACATGGCAAGACATTGAGGTACAGGAGAGGTAAATACTGTAAACTGATGTAAAACACCACACAACATGGCAAGGCATTGAGGTACAGGAGAGGTAAATACTGTAAACTGATGTAAAACACCACACAAGGCATTGAGGACATTTGAAATAATTTCCCTCTTAGATATCAAAGGCATCAAAACAGCATTTCCGCCTGACGCTTCCTGGGAAATTCACAATATCAAAGCACCCCGGTGCGGCGGTGCCCCCCCTCTTCTGAAAGCGGTACTGAATGTAGGCTTGATGATGACGGGAAACAATGCAATCTCCCCGCTGCACAGCGTCCCCGGCGAGGCTCTCTGGTTGATCGCAACCTACATATTTTCTGTATGAGTGGCCGTCTAACCTCGCCTCTGTTTGATGTGGTTCCTGAAGGCACCACAGAGCTTTCTCTGTAACAGGAGCAGGCTAGGAAACACATCGCCTTTGAAGGTCTCCGATGTAAACTCAACCCAGCAAGCTCTGCATGATGTCATGCGTGTGTGTGTGGGATACAGAGGGAAGAAACTGACAAAATCTCACCCTCAAAAATCTCACTTCCCGCCTCTGATTCACAATGAAAGGCTGCCAAGAGGAGATCTGAGTTGAAGGCCAATACAAAGAAAGTGAAAGTGATGTGCCAGCAGTGTCTATTGAGCTATTTGAGAGTATGGCTTTTGAATGTACACGTCTCTCTTCTCCACACTGCCGCCAGCTCTCGGTGTTCTCGGCGCAGCGCGAGGACTCGGCTGTAAAGACATTTTTCGACAAGCAGCGCTGCCTCCCACACTCTCAAAGAGGCCTCAATCAGGAGCCCGACAATGGTGGCAGAAAGTCATCCCCACCCCGACAAGACTCCTCTTTCAAAAGGAGGCGGCCATTAGTATGCACATTCCAATGACAGCCCTCGTCTCTCGTCTCCTGCGCCGCCTGCTTCAAAGAGCCCGGGAAGCGGAAGTCCTCCCGCTGCTAAAAGCGAGGCAATATCCTGCCGGCGTCTGGCCCCCGGCTGGTGAAAAGCCTGCAATGTTTATGACGTGAGGGGAGAGAGTCGTTCACTGGCAGCCAGACAGTCACATGACGTGAGGGGAGAGAGTCGTTCACTGGCAGCCAGACAGTCACATGACGTGAGGGGAGAGAGTCGTTCACTGGCAGCCAGTCACATGACGTGAGGGGGGGAGAGTCGTTCACTGGCAGCCAGTCACATGACGTGAGGGGAGAGAGTCGTTCACTGGCAGCCAGACAGTCACATGACGTGAGGGGAGAGAGTCGTTCACTGGCAGCCAGACAGTCACATGACGTGAGGGGGAGAGAGTCGTTCACTGGCAGCCAGACAGTCACGTGACGTGAGGGGAGAGAGTCGTTCACTGGCAGCCAGACAGTCACATGACGTGAGGGGGAGAGAGTCGTTCACTGGCAGCCAGACAGTCACATGACGTGAGGGGGAGAGAGTCGTTCACTGGCAGCCAGACAGTCACATGACGTGAGGGGGAGAGAGTCGTTCACTGGCAGACAGTCACATGACGTGAGGGGAGAGAGTCGTTCACTGGCAGCCAGACAGTCACATGACGTGAGGGGGAGAGAGTCGTTCACTGGCAGACAGTCACATGACGTGAGGGGAGAGAGTCGTTCACTGGCAGCCAGACAGTCACGTGACGTGAGGGGAGAGAGTCGTTCACTGGCAGCCAGACAGTCACATGACGTGAGGGGGAGAGAGTCGTTCACTGGCAGCCAGACAGTCACATGACGTGAGGGGGAGAGAGTCGTTCACTGGCAGCCAGACAGTCACATGACGTGAGGGGAGAGAGTCGTTCACTGGCAGCCAGACAGTCACATGACGTGAGGGGGAGAGAGTCGTTCACTGGCAGCCAGACAGTCACATGACGTGAGGGGAGAGAGTCGTTCACTGGCAGCCAGACAGTCACATGACGTGAGGGGAGAGAGTCGTTCACTGGCAGCCAGACAGTCACGTGACGTGAGGGGGAGAGAGTCGTTCACTGGCAGCCAGACAGTCACATGACGTGAGGGGGAGAGAGTCGTTCACTGGCAGCCAGACAGTCACATGACGTGAGGGGAGAGAGTCGTTCACTGGCAGCCAGACAGTCACATGACGTGAGGGGGGGAGAGTCGTTCACTGGCAGCCAGACAGTCACATGACGTGAGGGGAGAGAGTCGTTCACTGGCAGCCAGACAGTCACATGACGTGAGGGGGAGAGAGTCGTTCACTGGCAGCCAGACAGTCACGTGACGTGAGGGGAGAGAGTCGTTCACTGGCAGCCAGTCACATGACGTGAGGGGAGAGAGTCGTTCACTGGCAGCCAGACAGTCACATGACGTCAGGGGGAGAGAGTCGTTCACTGGCAGCCAGACAGTCACATGACGTGAGGGGAGAGAGTCGTTCACTGGCAGCCAGACAGTCACGTGACGTGAGGGGAGAGAGTCGTTCACTGGCAGCCAGTCACATGACGTGAGGGGAGAGAGTCGTTCACTGGCAGCCAGACAGTCACATGACGTGAGGGGGGGAGAGTCGTTCACTGGCAGCCAGACAGTCACATGACGTGAGGGGAGAGAGTCGTTCACTGGCAGCCAGACAGTCACATGACGTGAGGGGGAGAGAGTCGTTCACTGGCAGCCAGACAGTCACGTGACGTGAGGGGAGAGAGTCGTTCACTGGCAGCCAGTCACATGACGTGAGGGGAGAGAGTCGTTCACTGGCAGCCAGACAGTCACATGACGTGAGGGGGAGAGAGTCGTTCACTGGCAGCCAGACAGTCACATGACGTGAGGGGGAGAGAGTCGTTCACTGGCAGCCAGACAGTCACGTGACGTGAGGGGAGAGAGTCGTTCACTGGCAGCCAGTCACATGACGTGAGGGGAGAGAGTCGTTCACTGGCAGCCAGACAGTCACATGACGTGAGGGGGAGAGAGTCGTTCACTGGCAGCCAGACAGTCACATGACGTGAGGGGAGAGAGTCGTTCACTGGCAGCCAGACAGTCACGTGACGTGAGGGGAGAGAGTCGTTCACTGGCAGCCAGTCACATGACGTGAGGGGAGAGAGTCGTTCACTGGCAGCCAGACAGTCACATGACGTGAGGGGGGGAGAGTCGTTCACTGGCAGCCAGACAGTCACATGACGTGAGGGGAGAGAGTCGTTCACTGGCAGCCAGACAGTCACGTGACGTGAGGGGAGAGAGTCGTTCACTGGCAGCCAGACAGTCACATGACGTGAGGGGAGAGAGTCGTTCACTGGCAGCCAGACAGTCACATGACGTGAGGGGAGAGAGTCGTTCACTGGCAGCCAGACAGTCACATGACGTGAGGGGGAGAGAGTCGTTCACTGGCAGCCAGACAGTCACGTGACGTGAGGGGAGAGAGTCGTTCACTGGCAGCCAGTCACATGACGTGAGGGGAGAGAGTCGTTCACTGGCAGCCAGACAGTCACATGACGTGAGGGGGAGAGAGTCGTTCACTGGCAGCCAGACAGTCACATGACGTGAGGGGAGAGAGTCGTTCACTGGCAGCCAGACAGTCACATGACGTGAGGGGGAGAGAGTCGTTCACTGGCAGCCAGACAGTAACTTCCCAATATGACAACTTGTCAGAGGAGGGAGCGAGGATAAGGGGGGAGTGTTCTGGAGAAATCAACTCCAGCTGGTTGGTGAGGACTACACTGGACCGCAAAGTCATGAAGATGCTAGTTTAGTTTTGGTGTCAGTTTTGTGACAGCACTTTCCATGTTCTTATTAATGTTTGAAGTAAAGTTTTACGTGTTGAATTAGCTTTGTGACTCTTGGGTCCATGAAAACTAGAGCTGAGGGGATGGAAATCACAGTATGAACGTCTGCAATTTCCACATTGCATAGGCTGCAGTTCATGTCTTAAGAGAGACAGACGTCTGCGTCCAAACTGTATTCCTGAACAAGCTATTTTAGTGCTGCTGAGGCCAATTCTTGGTCCATGAATTAAGTGTAATATTGGTGAAAACCTTTCATCATAATTCAACACAGTAAATCCTGCACACTAACATATTTCTAAACACTTTTCTTTCAAGTTTTAAAGTTCTAATAAAATTTACGACAAGAAAAACTTTTAAATCGCAATTTCAATTCTCTGTCAAATAATCCCAATTCGATTTATCATTCAGCCCTAATTGGAACCCATTCAAAATCTGTTCTATAATCTCAACAATACAATACAAGGCTGTGAAAGAAAAAAAAGACTGAGCATTCCCGAAAAGTGTGCCTTCCTGACATCCACCTTCTTATCCTACAGCGCTGTATGAAAGCAAACGAGTCCGTTCCCACCAGTGTTGTTGAGTTTTCACTCCTCTGCTGCCTGCCTGGAGGGCATGTGCCTTCCCCTCCCACTGACATTCCCCTGCAAACTCAATCAAAAGAGATAGCAGACAATCTGTCCACAGTGGTTGTCTCTTCTCTTGCCTCAGGCTCCATCCTCTCCAGCTAAAGGTCGGCGTGAGGTCAAAGCTGCTGCCTGACTGACAGGTGACATGATCACCTGCACTAAGGAGGTCTCTCTGTCTCTGCTCACGGGACGCACTTTACTATTAACTATGGCCTTGAGCCACATGTTTTATTCTTGATTAATAAGCTAATCTATCATGTGTTTAATGATTGCTAACTACCTGAATTAATCATGAATTACAGTATTAATGTATTTATAAAACCTCTATCAACACACTCACTAACCATTAATGCATGTCTAAATCATTATATATGGATAAATGCATGCATAAATGAAGCATCTAGGGACAGGAGTTGGAAACTAGCAATAGCTATAAACTCTGCATGCAAAACAATCAGTTACTTCAACTTGTTTGAAATGAGTGAAATGTTACTATGGAAACGTGTATTGTCCCTATCAAATTAACAATTCCTAAATAACTGTTTTAACACATTACATACAGTATACGAGGGATCAGCCGAGCAGCATTTTGGTAAACAAACCACCTCACTGGGGTGGCAACGGCAATGGAACCCTATGGAGCCCAAGTGGCGCGAGGCTTGAGTGGCTGACTCTAGCCAGTTAACTCTGTTTACATTTTAAAAACTGCGACAGTTCACACAACTTTAACACGACATGCATAGATTATACATCAAACTCTTGAGCTACTTCTGCTCTCACTCAGAATGTCAAAATATAAGCGATGTGATGTATAGTTTTTGAGATATTAACGTTTGTTTGACACAACTCATACTATGGGGGGTTCCGCATTTCTGGGTGGCAAGTGACGTCACGCTGATCCCTCGTATATTGTCTGGGCCCTGTGGTTTTGACTCTTGCGCTCCTCCTTACTAGCTGCTTGTAAGTTGCTCTGGATCAGCTAAATGCCAACAATGTCAATGTAAGTAAGGCGAGCAGTTTTTTGGACGTGGCCTCCTCTTTGTTGTTGTCAAATAGCACAGACATCTTCTGCGCACCGTGTTTCCTGCCTTTGTTAAAGACAGGACAAAGGGGTGATCATGGAAAAAATGTGCTCCGCAGTCTCAGACCACTTGGGACTTGTCGTCAACCCACTGTAAACCCTGCTCCACTTCCTCTGCCATTCAACTCTCTAAGCCCTTCCACATGTACCCCCCCTGCTGTCCCACGCACAGCACCACAGGCTGCTCCCATACTCGTCCGGCCACAGCTAATCCAATCTGGACATAATCTGTGTGTGTGTGTGTGTGTGTGTGTGGGGGGGGGGGGCAATTTATATTCCAGCAGCCTCCCTCACATGATGAACTCTAGGGCTACAAGCTTCTTGTTGATCTGCCTAATGTCAGCGGCCAGGGCTTCATTGCTAATTCCTGTCATTAGCTCATATTGATGGCGTGCGGCTCGCTCCAAAAGCCAGCAGAGGAAATGAGACGGGATTGATGGTCACTTCCTGCATCGCTCGCTCTGGACCTGACGCAGCTGACAGGGGCTTCCTGTGGGTCTCTTGTCGCCCACTGGGAGAGAGAGAGAGAGACAACCAGAGAGACAGAGAGAGAGAGAGAGAGAGAGAGAGAGAGAGAGAGGCTGGCTGTGGGATAGCTCCCACTGTTAAGCGATCTGGGGAGCGGCCCAAGTCAGCCACAGGCTCAGCCAGACAGGGCCAGAGGAAATTCATCATCTGTGCTTAGTGTGAACACAACAAGTATTCTGCATTTTCACTCGCCGCCGGGTCACTTTCAGAACAATAAAAAGCTGAAATAAGCGCCTCGCGGTTGTAGCCTATGCCTCCGCCAACAAGTCAAGTTTCTAGTTTACATCCATGTCTGCCCAGACTCATAAAATATACAGTATAGTGAAGACTTTGAAGGGATTTAATAAAAGGTTTTACTGTACATATGAGTGTTGTTTTTTTCAAAATGGAAGTTATCACAATATTGACATGTATGATGCCAGTGAAAGATTTCCAGGGAGAAACATGCTGTCTTCACTCAGAGACTATTTGTACAGAGGAGTACAGAGGACTGATAGAGCTTTGTAGCATGGTGCAGCGACAATCACCTGAAGCTCCATTTGAGCAATATCAGGTGGTTCTTAGAAAAGAGAATGTGATCTAGGAAATGAATGAATGTAAAAAGCAATGAGCTTGTGGTGGACTAGACTACCAGAGGCAAAGGAGGCCCCCTGTCCTGGTTGTCATCCAGGGAGAAGAAGTGCAGAGGGTGGATTCATGCTGGTTGTGGCTGTCAAAGTGAGCCTAGTGGCCACAGTGCAGGCAAGCCAGGGCAATAACAGCAATGGAGGAACGCATTGAGAAAAGAAAGTACTGCAAAGCTAGACATGCTGCTGTTGTGATAATATAGTCTCTATGGAATTATGAATTATACGGAGGTGAAAATTAATAATTACGATAATGCTTTTATCATTAAAATAATGGGTTTCCTTCAGGAAATTCATGGTGCCACTTGCTTTTATTACGGAAAAAAAACAAAGAAAAACTTTATCTGTAAGACCAGCCCCATTGAAAAACATGGAAAATCGGACATTGTAATTTCTTGACCATGCTGCTGGACAGGCTGGATCCTCAGCAGTTTGCTACAGTAGATGATCCCACAGAGTTCCACAGTGCATCAAGGTGAGGAGGAGGACTGTCTGGCAAAAGCATTCGCCGGAGGCAAAACGTTGCATATCGTAACTTGAACTGTAACCTAGTCCTAGGCTGACAAGACGCTCAAAATGTGGCTCAGCTATTCATCAAACAGTCAAACGATCCACATCTGGTAAACTCTCCACGCGGAATATTCTCTCTTTTATTATGTTGTATTCATTGATTCGTTCGTTTTTCAAAGGCATTCCTGCTTTTAATGAAATCGTATTATACTCCCACCCATTCAAGCCGCTCCCCGGCCAAGAACCTGCCCACGTCCACGTTTCCCCCCGTTTTGTCTCGATTTCAACGAGCCAAGGCAACATGGTATCTTATTCACATCGAGGGAGGCAATGCATCTTTGCTAAAGGAGACGAGAGCCTTTCACAATGTAAGCAATCAAGGCGCGCAGTTAAAATGTAATGCGGGTGGTGTTAAATATAGAGTACAGGGAGGAAGCCATCTGAAAGAGCAAGTGAAGCAGACCTGAACCCACGGCTCTTCTTTCAGCCCATTAACGAGAGAGGAGAACATTTGGAAAGATGCCACTGGTTTGCCTTGAACTCCTCAAAATCTGGTCTGCTGCCGAGCTAAAGCCAAGTAAATATTTCCTTCTGCTGTTGTGAATCTGAACACTGCCGCTGTCATTGATAAAAGTGCCTCTCTCTCCACAGACTACTGTCATAATGTAATCGTCTGCAATCCTCTTTGATCTGCAACCTTAAGCCTCGTCTATTGTGACTGCAGGTGCACAGCGACAGAAATCTCCTCAGCAGATTCGATGCTTATCAGCTCAAAACAGAGGTGATAAGGAAATGCTCCAGATAAGACAGCAGCTTATGGTTTAACGTGTGTGTATTTCATTAGGCTCAATATGCCGACGAGGGAAAGATCATATACTTCATTTGACTCGTCGCTAATACCACATGCAGCGTTTAGACGATCACACAGAGTGCTGAGTGCCAAGTGCTACTTCAAAACAATAAACCAATCAAGTTGAGTCTCTGGTGTGAGCCACACGCATCCACACAGACACATCAAGTATTAACATTGGATATTAAAGTCACAAAATCTCATTATCTTTACGAGAACACCTATTCTTTTTAGTGGCTACCTAATGGCGATGGATATATACTCTGTTTTCCTATCTGGATATAGACTACCGGTATATCCAAAAACAAATCGACACGAATTACTTCAATAAAATGACAAACAATAACTGTATACTGGCCAGCAGACTAATGCTATCTATTAAAATCAAGTTGAGAGCCCTGCAAACAATAACACTAGGGCTGACGCAAATGCTTCGAAGCGTCAATCGATGCCATTGGTAATCGATTTCAAAATCAGTATTCGAATGCTTCGTTTTTCTTCTGAATAGTAATCCAACATTATCCATGATGCATCAACATGAATTATTATGACTTACTCTCTCAGACAAGGACATTGTGCCTCACAGCTCTCATCTAACATTACTTAGCAGCACTGAAACTGCAAGTTTGACCATTCAGCCACCAGGGCCTACTGTATGTACTGTATGTACTGTATATGAGCAAATTCATTTTTATGGGCTATGGCTGTCATTTATTTGATGTGCTTATTGCACATTTTTTATCCATTTTTGTTAAATAAAAAGGAACAATTCTTGAAGTCAGATTTTTCTCCTCGCCTCTCATTGTCACTACGTGCCCCGCGCCCCCGTCAAAGCTTCAAATCTATTCGAATACTTGTCAGTGAAGCTTCAAAGCCCAACAATGGTATTCGGGGACAGCCCTAAATGACACCATCATATCTTTTTTGACTTTTGAGCACTCCCTCCCTGCGTTATGGCCCAAGCCAACATCATGTTTCCACCTGGAAACATAATGAATTATGGAAACACTGTGTCTGTAAGAATGACATTCCAATCTCAAACGCATTACGCACAGTCACATTTTGAATTTCAACAGTGTTTCATTCATGACTCATCGCTATCTGAAATGTCCATTACTCCAGCTCCTCTATGCAGCCTGTAACTCAGTTACAGTGGCGTGGCAGACGCCTCGCGGCTCTCTGCGGCCTTCAAAAGGTCAAAGGTCAGTGCTCTGCCAGACACAACAAATCCTGCACGGGGGGGAGAGGGGGAGGTCAAAAGGTCATCAGTGGTCTGGGTGAGTGACAGCTGTAGGACCTCAGTTGGAGAGCGAAAGCTCCGGTCCATCAGGCTTGTATCTGTGGAGCCCTCAGACAAGCCGGGCCATTAGGAACAGCACACTGTGACTCAGTCAGTTAACGCCTGTTAAAGGTTTTATTATCCCGACCCGACCGAGCCTGTGTGCCGAGACAAGATCTGAGCCGCCACAGGAGGAGTCCCCGGGGACCACCCCTTACTTGATACCCCACCCCCCTCTGCCTCCTTCTCCTCCGCCACCCACAAGCATGATAAATGACTTCACACTCTCCACCCAACAGCTGTCTCTTCTTCTTCTCCCCTCCTCTGCTCTATCAGGCCCAAGTCTTAATGCCGGCTGATATTTTCCTAAGAGGGTAGAGATTTGCCAGACGTCGGCGGCATGACAACTAAGCGCCTCCGTAATGCGATCTGAAAAGATCAAAACCGTAGCAAACAGCGACGCCCCCGTCCTCCTTGCATCAGATTAGACGAGACTCCACACAGGAAAAGACACAAGTCAACTGTCTCAATGTCAATACACAAAGGCAGCCTCTGCCCAAAACTAGATGGGAGTAATAAAAACAACAACTAAAAGCCATTAAAAATAGACACAACATTTTTAATTACAATTTTATTAAAATTAAAAACAAATGGAAATCATGTTAAATAAGGAGGCAGCACAGGTAAAATCAGGAAATGCTTTCTGATGAAAGTATGTTTTAAGAAAAGAAGACTGACTCAGCCTTATTTCCTCAGGCAGGTCGTTTGGGGCCTTGATGGCAAAGGCTCTGTCCCTTCAGCCTGGACTCTGGACGGGACAGAAGACCTCTGCCCGAGGATCTCAAACTATGCAAAGGTTCATAAGGGATTAAAAGGTCTAATAAATGTCTTAAATTTGCAATATTTCTGGGGTAAAAACATCACGATTGGACAAGCTTTGTGATGTGTTGCTCAAGCATAAATTGCAATCAAACGGGACAAAATACCAGAAAAACGCGCTCAATAGTTTCTGTGAGTGCTGAATCCTCCAAGAAATGTCATAGAAAGGAATTACTCCAGGACAGCACTCCAATAAATTTGATATTTCAATTTGTATTGCTTATTGCCAAACAGGACACCAATATTTCGATGGCAGTATTTGTTGTTACCTACTGGGACCCAATAATCCTGTAGAGAATTCCATCATACTGAGTCGTCAGATAATAATTAATGTGAGGAGAAGGCTCCAGGTAAAAAAAAACGAAATTCTCCTTTAACAGAGACACAAAAAACTTCCTGTTAGACACATAATGATGATAACCAGTCTAATGCAGTACCAGATATGGCCACCCAGCACCTCAGTCTATCTAAAAGAATGCCATGATCAATTGTGCCAAAAGCTGCACTGCTCAAGCAACACAAGAATTGAACACATGCCTGCATCAGCATTCATTAACAGGGCTGTCTTAGTGCTATGATACTGACCAAAAGCTGACTTTCCAAAGATACTAGAAGCCTAGAGAGGCAATTTAGAAAAATAGCTGTGACATACAAATTGTATTCATGCTTTGAATTTGAATATGTAAAAGCTGAATATGAAATGTGATTCGTGTGCATTATCGGCTGTTTGCAATGTTGGTGACACATGGACATGTGTGATTCTACTCTTGGCATAGGAGCATCTGCTGCATGTCTAAAATGACAATGTAAAAGGTGTGTATCGCTCTCCCAGTATTAGATTCATTCACTGCACTACATCATCTGTCTTTAGATCCGCCCAACATTCTGAGTTGTTTCAACAAAGGCACCAAAAAATAATAATAAAAAACAACTTGGCAACAGCTTTTGTACAGAAGCACACCAGAATTAGTCACCGCGAATCATCACAATCCTCAAGCTGTAACCAATTGCAACACATCCATGGCACACAGCGACATCCATGGCACACAGCGAGGAAATGTGTCTCCCCTCTGGCAGCTATTCACAACTCCTCTCTTGACCTACATGTGCAGCAGTCTACAAATTGATACAACCATTCTGCTCAAAATATGTACCTGGGCATGACGGAAAACAAATATGGCAGTCAGATGGGTGAAGGTGTACGATGGAAAGGGCCTGTGGAACATTTCCTGGCCTGTCTCTCGATGTGACAGAATGAGCTCGCCTCTGTCCCCGGCTCACACAGTACTGACTCCTTCATTTGCATGAAATTGATAGGTAGCGCCCGGCAATTCCTCCCAGCCCTTACTTAAAGTGGCCGGGCAGAGGGGACTGTGACAACCGGCGCTTACTGCTCACAGCCTCGCAGGAACAGCAAGACAGAAAATACACCAGAGGTAAGCTTGCAAAGGTTTGAGACGTTCTAAATGTTTAAAAACTGTGAATTTCGCAAGCGTTCAATCACTCATAGACAAGCTTCTTTCACTTACAGCGGGTCTCTCAGTGTTTGCGTGAAACTTAAGAAATTTACCACGAGAGGAAGGGGGTTGTGGCCACATTTACCACTGGTACAGGGTTGTGGCACGAGGCGAAGCCGAGTGCCATAAACACATATCTACAATAGCTACCACATAATATAAAAAATACACAATTGTAACATTCAATTCATTTATTTACAATCATTACTGGTTTCAGAATACATTTATCCTTCCGCCACAGAATATAGTTCCATTGACAGTCCCAGGTTCACTCCGTGACAACTCAAACTCAGCCAGTTCTCTCTCCCCAATTTCACCATGTCGTTCTTTGTTCACTTCACCTTCATCTTCATCTAACCACTGCTCAAAACTCAATCCACCCAGTAAATCAAACGTTACTACGAAATCGGACATTTCCTTGTTAGAGATTTGTAGACTGACAGGCTAACAGTGGGCGGAGTCAGCACATGTGTTCTTCATTCATCAGGGAGCGGAGTGATACTGCGGTTGGAGCCGAACTGTAGATTGTTGGCCTATTTACCACTGTTGCTAGCCAATCAGAATCCAGTATTCACTCATGCTGTTGTAGAACTACAATTTTTATTGAGTTTATTCCCACAGTACACTCACGGTAAGAAATTCTACCTGGTAAAATTGGCATATAAAAACTACAGATTGAGCTAACATTATCTAGCTTGCAAGCAAACTCAAGACGACGACTGCTATTTAGGAGTTAATCTTCACAAGTTTTTACAAAGGCGAGGTGAGTTCTGCAGCTCGTGCATCACATGACATCTGTGCGTTAAGCAGAATAAATGCATGCAGTTATATTTCAATGCAAACATGATGATTATGGTTATAGGCTCATCTCATTGATATGAATCAAAAGTACATCAATTAAGTAATAACGTTTCAAAAAGCCTTTTTGAAACAAATATAATATGACACTCAACAATATAGCCTAGGGTGCTTATCCTTTTAACTAGTTTCAATACAGGGACAAATATTTTGAATATGCGATCTTGCTTGCCTTCTAAGCACATGGACCACTGATCCAAGAGCTGTTCCAATCAAAGTGGTTCACAGAAACGAAGAGAAAAAATATGATTTGGAATTTTGGATGGTGCCTCTGTAAAGCTGCCTTTGGTTTATAAAAAGGTCAACTCAGCAGGTAGGGGATTATCTGAGCCTCTGAACCATGATGAGGGACAGCTCGCTCCTTCACCCCGACACATGAAATATGCATTTCACTAAATCAGCAGTCAGCCAAAGGACTCAAAAGGAGAACTGCACATATTGGTGGATTTGCTTGTGACAGTCCACAGGCAGCGCGGTGATTCAGCGGGCTGGGGGGGAGGGCGTAAGGGCTGGGGGAGGAGCTGGGGGGGAGGGTGTAGGCAGAGCTGGGGGGGAGGGCGTAGGGGCTGGGGCGTAGGAGCTGGGGGGGAGGGTGTAGGCAGAGCTGGGGGGAGGGTGTAGGGGCTGGGGGGGGGGCGTAGGAGCTGGGGGGGGAGGGTGTAGGCAGAGCTGGGGGGGAGGGCGTAGGGGCGTGGGGGGGAGGGCGTAGGAGCTGGGGGGGGCGTGTAGGGGCTGGGGGGGGGGGGGGTAGGAGCTGGGGGGGAGGGTGTAGGCAGAGCTGGGGGGGAGGGCGTAGGCAGCCTCTGCTGCACGAGGCTAAATACGTTTAAGCAACTGGAAAGAAGAACGCAGTGGAAGTGATCTGCATGCTGTAATTCAATAGAAATACTGTAACATCCGCCTACATGTCGAGTGAGACACTGCCGCTCTCTAAAATAGCCCGCGCCATGAGGAGAAAAGAGGAGCCCGCCAGTAATGGACGTCGGAGAGGAAGAGAGGGTTAAGGGGGCAAAGACAGGGCTTTCTGAGCCTGGAGGGTTGATGACTGATGGGGGTGGGTAGTCAGCACACTGCAGCACCACCATCATCACAACCATTTATTTCTCTATTTCTCTATCAAACTAGGCCAATAACAAGGACAACGAAAACAACTGAGACAAGTCTGTGCTGAATCAATGAATATTCAACACACATTATTCATCTGTAAACATAGTGCAATAAGGATAACTGTGAGGGGTCACCTGGTGCAAAACATCACTGGGCAAGGTTTTCTTACAATTTACTCTTAAAACGTGCCCATGGATTAGTAAACCATGCACACATATTTGTAATATCTACACTGATAACATCAAAGTGGGACTTTTATGCCTACAGTACACTGAGCCAGAGCCATTACACACAGTCTCTCCCCAGACTGAAAATATTATGTTTAATCACCGCGCTACGCATACTACATAATAGAGTCTGTGCTGCTTCGCAGGCCCATCTGCTGTTCTGAGGGTGGGTCTAGTGGTCAAAATGTAATGACTGACAGGTCGTGGCACCAATGAGAGAGTAGTTCCTTTTCAAAAGTCAACAAAGGCAGGTTGGGCGGGCGTGCCTGATCGCTAGTCGTTACTGATTTGGTGCCCCCAGGATTTCCGGGGAACCAATCACTGGCCACGATTCTGACAGCAGTTTGGAGCTAGAAGTGTCCCCGACCCAGAGAGAGCTCTGCAGCATGCAGTAATGTAGTGTATCAGCGTAAGAACTCTCATGGGTTTGGTGTTGCGACTACATTACACACAGTGAGCTGTAGATGATGTAGATAATGATATAGATAATATGAAGGTATCCCTGTTTAACTCATTGAGTGCCAATGACGACAATCGTCGTCAATTGCTTTAGTGACGTAGAGTGCCAATGACGACGATTGTCGTCAATTGCGTTTTTTGACGGTGGGACGTGGATCAAAGCCTAATATATCTCCTGTAAAATTTTGGGGCATGTTGAATGTGTATAACCTATTTTACCGACCCATTAGGTGGCGACAGTGCTCTCCAGATTAGAGGAAGGTCCGGAAAACAAAAGGAAAAACCCTGTGATCAAAGAGAAACCGCTCATGCTGCAGCCAGAGCCATATAGATGGCTCTGACTGCAGCTGATGTTGGCTGCGAACAGCAGTCAATCCGCGCACACAACTGAGCCCCTCTGCCTCTGTCTGTCTGTCTGCATAGTTTCTTCACATGATTAGCCGCCAGAATGGCAGCACCCGACGCCGAAGGGCCAAACCTTTCCCTGCAGTCCGGTTTGGCATTTCCGTGTCGCGCTGGGAGCCGGTGCAAAAAAACGGAGCGCTCCGAAAATAGACTGGGTGCGTGTTAGGCTGTGTGTTAGTGTGGGGAGGAGTTTGCAGCTGAGGGGGGGAGAGGGGGGTGGGGCACGCAGGCACCACACAACTACACCACGTCACTACATCAGAAAATATTATCTTCAGACTCAGTGAATGTGCTTGAAATGCTGCATTTCACAAAAGGCGGAATAACTCAGCTTCTAATTTGAAAAGTGTCTTTTTGCTCAAAACAGCCTATCTTCTCCGGCTCATAACTAAAGAACGGAAAATGGGATCAATAAACTTTTTTTTGCAGATGATAGAAGAGAGTCTCATCGTTCTTTGTGCGTGTTCGCTGTTTACATAGTAATATCACACAATATTCTGTGGGCCTCGAGAAATCACTGAAAACGCTCTGAAACTCTGGCACTGCGAGCGTCCGTTCGCCAAAAGTGGCTGGCACTCAATGAGTTAATGTTATCAATATGCATATTTAAAAAATCTGTGTGCACATTCTACTAATCTGCAGGCATGTTTTAGGACTCTGATTACTCATTTTGAGGGTGGGTCAATTTACAGCAAATAGAATAGGTGTAGACGTTCAACCACAAAGTAATGGAGCGAACAAAGGCCATTACAAGCAAATCAGATTTGCTGCTAAAGTCATTAATCATCATTATCTTGATTGGTTTCCCAAATCTGATTTGGCCTCCTAGTCTGAACATGGCCAAAATGTAGTCTGGTTACAATTGTAAATGTGTTTTATTCTATTGAGTGGTAGAACAATGCCTGACGTTAACCTTTACAAAGTAGCTACTTCCTGGAGGTCAGCCACCACTGACACACTCCAGAGGTTACTGGAGGTCTAGTCTGGAGGTCAAACACCACTGACACACTTCCAGAGGTTACTGGAGGTCAAACACCACTGACACACTTCCAGAGGTTACTGGAGGTCAGCCACTACTGACACACTTCCAGAAGTTGCTCCGCTGAAGTGATAAAATACAATCTGATTGCAATCTGATAGCAGAAAATGCATGTTAACGCCAGGTGTAAATGGCCTCAATGCATCCCTGACCACCTCCGGAGGTGGTTTGGCCGATCAGATTGCAATCCTTCTTCAATGCGCTTTGGGGGTGTTTACACCTGGCATTTCAAGTGATAAAACACAATCTGATTGCAATGTGATCACAGAAAACGCATGTTAGCGCCAGGTGTAAATGGCCTCACAGACACTCGTACCCAGGGCTAATGTGTGTGTGAGTGTCATATGAAGGGGGCGGATGCAATCTTTTGAAACTTAAAAAAACACATGGTTTTGCTTCTATAATTAGCACAAGTGCTTTCAATGCATACTATTATATGATTTTAAATGATATAGTTATAGTTTACAATGATGTATTTCCGCCCATGCGTCCTCACTCAATGACTGCATTGCAAAGAGGCTTCCATGGGAGCGCGTCATATGGAGCGCAGGCCAGGTTGATGCTGGAATGGAGCCACTGTGGGCCTGCCGCCGGGCCTCTTCTCATTCCAGCCCTCTAAGAGGAAACGTTGGGGCCGAGGCGAGCGAGCACAATCCCTGCTATCTCCTGGGGGATTGCGCGGGGCAGCGAGGTCGAGCCATGTGTTAATTGAACCCGTTGCCAAGTGTTATTGAGGCAAGGAGAGTGGAGGAGTGAAAGGAGGGGAGGAGATGAGACGTGGAAAGGAGGTGGGTGCTTGTGGTGGGGGTGGTGTGTGTAGCGGTCGGACTGGGGGATGCTTGTGGTGCTTGTGGTGGTGGTAGTAGGAGTGGGGGTGTAATGCAGGCATATTGAAGTGCTTGGTGTCTGTTGTGGTTTCACACGAGCCAGCTGGTCAGGGGCGGGGCGGGCGGGGGGCCAACCTTCAACGAGACACTGACCTAAGTGATCCGCTTTGTGCTCCCCCGGGGGGGCGGCGTGTCAGCGAGTCACACACACGCACGCACGCACGCACGCACGCACACACACACACACACACACACACACACACACACACACACACACACACACACACACACACACACACACACAGCATGTGTAATCACGGTAATTAAATAGAAGCAATTTGTTACGGGTCAGCGAAGGCGTCACGGCCTCGTCTGGATCTGGGCGAAGAGTCGCTGCTAAGAAACATGTAAAGGCAATTATACAGAGATCAAGAGCGGTGTGACGTTCAGGAGTGGAACAGTTCACAGTGTTTGGCACATTACAGTATGCATTGCTGAATTACACTGTGTCTTTAGACACGTTCTATATTACGGACGCTTCATATCCAGGTCAATTCACACACCTGTGTGAGTAGTAAAGCATATAAACAAGAATCTTTGCGCTTATACTGTACCTGATGATAATGTCAGCACAACGCTTAGGTGTCAGAAGCACGGGGGACAGGGGAATATATATAAATAAATAAATAAATAAATAAATAAATAAAGCACTAAATTGTGTTGTTGCCTCCGCATTGAAAAAATAACCACTGGACTGTTATTTTGAAAAGTTTCCCCCCAATGTTTAATTAACACATTCACTGCCAACATTTTTTTTTTTACTGTAGGTAGCTTCTGCCAAGGTTTTTTTTTGAGGATTCTGGCTCATCTTTCAAGAGCCGAGGATTATTTTCTGCTAGTATTTTGTGAACACAAAATATCTCAAAATAACTAATAGAATGTGTGCTTTCTCTGTCTAAAAGAGTTAGTTTGTAGAGTTAGTAGTTATGTAGGCATTAGCAGTTGAATACAGCATGGTTTCAGCGTCTGAAAATTTAAGCTGAGATAAATGGCTTTTTGTGAAATTCGATAGAACAGTCACTTTAACCATTTATTTTTGGCATCAGTAAGACGTCAGACATCTAAACAATAGTTTTGAACAGTAATTTCCTCCATAACAGCAGGAAACCCCCCTCTCCTTCAAACTCCTCCCTCCGTGTGCGTTCTCCTCCTCCCTCCGTGGCTGCAGCGTTTGTCACAAGCGAGTTTCTGCTGTCTGTGCTGCCTGGCTGCCCCTCGTCGGGCGAGTCTGGATGGGCTCGCTCGTTTCTTGGGGTTTCGGTTGAGAGCTTTGATGAAGCTTTTGCGATTCTGGTCTTATTTATGCTGCGTGTTTCAAAGTGTGTTGCACCCATAATCTATTATGCAAATTTGCAATCCCCCACCGCCAGCTCCCAGCCCGAAAGCGAAAGCGTTTTCGCCAATCCATTTTCATGAGAATGGCTTCCTCACGCGGCTGTTTTTTCTTGGCTTTCTCTCGTCTGGAGAGCACTGTCGCCACTTAGTGGGTCGGTAAAATAGATTATACACATTCAATACCTCCCATATTTTTATAGGAGATGTAAAAGGGTTCGATCGACGTCCCACCGTCAAAAAAATAATATTTTTTTTTTGGACGAGATATCTCGTCCACGGCAGTCAACGTTGGTTTCTGCTTGACGAGATATCTCGTCCACGGCAGTGAACATGTTAAAAGATGGGGGGGGGGGGGGTATTAATATTGTGAAATACCATGATACATGATTTTGGTAGATACCGTATCATACTGTGAAATTTCATACCATTACAGTACATCCCTATTGCCAAGTAAGTATTGCATTGACTAGATCTCCTCCTAGACAGGACAGGATTAGGCAGGGCACGCTATGCAAGAAAAATTTATTTTGTGTGCAATTTTCCCCCCCAACACATACGCTTCACCACTGATGCTACAACTCCAGCTGACGGAAAACACTGTTTCAGGAACTGTATGATGAAATCCAAGAGGCAGCAATGGCGTTTCTAGCAGCTGTACAAATCTAGCCTCAAGCTTGTCATGTTTACCTCTCAGGAGAAGAAAGTGCTGCAAACATTTCCAATGAGGTAGGATTTTGTATTTATTTGTATTTATTAGAATTTGTAGAGTTTGGAGAAGTGCGTGCCATTGTCACCACAACACTGCTCTTCAGGCAGCAAAGATGTGACATGTTACTGCGTTCAAGACAACTCAGAACTTTCAAACTCTGATTTTCCGACCTCCGGCATAGTTGCGTTCACGCGGTTTTTAACTCGTTACAAAAACTCACACAGCTAGCTAATTTCATCGGTAAAATAGCTGTTGAATTCAACATATTGCTATAATCAGACCAAAATAGAAACAATATCAACCTATTGCATAATTGCACCTCAAATTATCTCAACAAACACTTTGATGACATCAACTGGAGCTCGGAAATGATACCCGGATTTCCGATCTGTAAATTCCGACCGCGACAACCGTTCAATACATTTTTTACAGGTCGGAGCTCGTTTTTCCCCCGTGTTCCGACTGGTCCTGAGCAGGGTATTTGACTGTTTTATTGTCTGCTGTATTTTTGGAACGCCGAGACTGTAGCAAAAGTGTTCCCACTCTGGAAAAGACATCAGCGGTGGGGAGTTGGGAACTTCTCCTCAGAGCCTAAAGACAGACATGGAGGAGGTTAGGTAAGCACACGCCATGGGCTCAGAATGTACCAGTCTCTTACAATGCAGTGGCTCTCGAAGCTTCCAGACATCATGCTCAGCCTATAAACAATGTCCCAGGGAAAAGAGAGAAGCTGTCTTCCAGCCCATCTTACTGGCTGCAGCCAGTAGCAGTGCCGCTTGAGTGATGCTCTCCTGGCCCTGACAAAAGACTTTCAAACCAGTGTGCAAATCACCCCGACTCCCCCCGTCTTTGTCAACAAAAGGCGATTGTGCCATAAATACTTACATTGTGCCAGCCATAAATACTTACATTGTGCCAGCCATAAATACTTACATTGTGCCAGCCATAAATACTTACATTGTGCCAGCCATAAATACTTACAGATACCAGCTTAACAAAAGACCTTTGGTTCCCGTCTGCTGCGCCGCTGAAAAGCGATGCCCCATGAACGTGTCAGAGCGAGTTTCTCCTTCAATGTCTTCACCTGCGGCGAGTGGGTGGTAAAGCAACCGCTCCGCTGACATGCCAGGAACCTGGAGAGACCCAATGCCACTCGGCATTCTGGGCTAGTTCAAAGATATGCCGTGATTACACAGAAACCCAAAACTTGACTTTCACGCTATCGGAGCATGGCGTCCCGGGACAAAGGGGCGCAGTGTGTTCCATTAAGACGACAAACTCCTCTCAGCCCCGAACCGTTCAGTGCGCCCGGCGAACAAAACAAGCCACTCCCGGCCTCTCGGCCCCCGAAACCGTCGTCAGCGGCCGGCGAACAAAACAAGCCTTTCAGAGAGCAACTCTGCCAAATTGATTATTGCTGTCTCTTTCAAGTGGCGCTGGCGCTTTGTGACTTGCACATGACTTGGCAGGGAGAGGACAGCTGGCTCTCCATACTGAGCCCTATTCACATGGCTGCTGCCCCACAAAGGAGGCACGCTGCAGGGCTGCACATCGGCTGACGGCACCACTGGATGGTAATGTGCACAGCACAACACAGCAGCAGCAGCAGCAGCAGCACAACAACTAACAGTCCAAACTTCGTGAAATATAACTCTGATGCGAGCGACTCATGGAGAAATAATAAATATAAAGTTGATCCTCAAACGGGAAAAATCCTGAACGTCAGCTGAGGAATAACAACTAGAGACAAATGGCTAACGTCCATTCATTCCAATCATGAGAAAAAATGCGTCAAATGATATGTCTCCTATTTCAAGAGCCTCCTTCCAAAAATGAAATTGGAGGTTCTATGTTGCTAAGGTGTAACACCACAATGACAGGGGCCTTTTTCTTTCGCAATCATCGAGAAGGCTGCTATTACTTTGCGAGGGAGAGGAGAAAAGCACAGCCTCGGGCATCAACGTCTCGACTGAGAGCCAGCACTTCAGATCTCCACCCACTCATCATTCTCGTCTGGGCTATTCAGAGTTCATTACAGGTGATGCCGTATTTTACTCGGCGGAACCGGCGGTCTGCTCAAAGAAAGCGCGTGCTAACGACCCTCTTCAAAGTGACGCAGGGCTTTATGGAGTGTCCCATTGAAAAGGCCTAGCGAGGGGTAAAGAATGCACATCGTTACTGCCGACAGTGAGCTTCAGCTGGCTGCCACAGACCACCACGCCCGCGCTCACTAAAGGGAGCCAGAGTCAACTGCATGCTCGCAGCAAACAAGAGAACAGTGTCCTCCCCGTCATATCAAATAAGCCTCGCATTGACCTCTGTGGGCTAGTGACTAATCACAATCAGTAGGGCTGGGTATTGTCAAGGACCTCACGATACGATATGTATCACGATACATGGGTCGCGATACGATTGTATCACGATACATTGCGATACGATACATATTGCGATATATTGCAATACTCTACATCATTTACTGACAATTAAAAAATAGAACCAAAGAAAAACACACGCTGTGCACCACCCAGGTAGTGTAATAATATGTACTGTACATCACTTTATGTTGATAACTTATTGGACAAATTGAGTCGAAACTAGCGATTGTTGAGTGTCTTACTGAACGCACTGAAATAAAAAGTATTCTTATTGTGTCACTGAACACACGGCTGTGCAAGAAAATAGATATGGTGATATATCACGATATCTTTCTGAAATATCGATACAGTATAGCGGAAAAAAGTATTGCGATATATTGCCGTATCGATTTTATTGCACAGCCCTACTAATCAGACCCACTGGCCAAAAGCAACGCAACCTCCCCCCCCCCCCCATCAAACCTGTTATTACTGGAAACAGGAAAGACGTAAAAAAAAAAAAAAAAAAAAAAAACACGTAGACATCCGCTCGTTGCTCCCATTCGATATTTGCATTCCTGCAGTTCTCTTCTTAATTCCCAAAATAATTGCAGTTGTGGTTGTGGAGCAGCATGTTGCTGCTTCGCCATGGGAGGCGGGAAATGAGTTGGAAGCCGGTCCTTTGAATGATCCTTCACATGCTTCCTGCACTCAGCAGCAGATGTTGGGCTGCAGGGCAGCAGCGAGCAGCAGGGCTCCCCGACGCTGCACAACACACACATCAGGGCCTGGCTGCTGATTCCCTCCTCCTCCTCGGGCTGGGTGCTGCACTGTCTTCTGAGGTATCGCATAACACGCATGCATTTTTAAAATATTACGGATTATTAGAAACGCGGATTTGCCAGAGTGTTAAAAAGAAAGAACACCACTTTGAATGAAAGATCAACCATAACAATGTTGCTCCAAAAAAGGCATGACAAAGATGTGAGATCAGAATGTAACTTGTACCAGAAAACACTGTTATGCCATCATAAATAAAACAAATTTTCACGCTACGATTTTCTTTTTAGACCGAATTGACTCATGGACCTCATTCAAATCAGTACAATGCTGAATTATCTCTTCTGTTGTACCTGTACAATAGGTGCCAGTAATACAAGGTCACGATTGCAAACGTGCCCGCACCAGTGCAAGCCAATGCCTGCACATGTACTGTACTCAGCAAAGAAAGTCAACTCACCACCATGACTTTTCTCCTCTTGGCTGTTTCACAGACTCTGGCCTCTCTTCTGTTCTCTGGTTACTCATCTCTTCCTACACGCTGCTCATCACACCTGACTTTGCACTCTTTGTTTGGCTGGGCTGGCAGCAGCCACTCTGACTCAGCCGCAGCCTTCAGCAGCACTCTGCCTCCCCACCACTAATCATCTCCTTTTCTCCTAGCCTATGTCTTGAGTGGGGGGAATAGAGAGCCAAAGTGAACGTCACTTCCTGCTTCAGCACTGTACCAGAGATTTTCATCCGCCATTTATTTTCCCATCGACATTTCGTAAAATGCTTATAAAAATAATTGTACTTGTTCAAACCAAACGGTCCAGATATATTTAGAAACAGGAGAGACTGCATACCATTCCACTCGGAACAAAACGTAAAAAAAAAATGCGGATTTAAAGAAAATATTTTTTCGATGTTTTTTTTTTAGGTTTTGGTCTGAGTGAAATGTTCTATGGTCTCTCCCGATTCGAAATATAGCTGAACTGTTTGGTTTGACCAAGTAAAACAATTTTTATAAGCATTTTACAAAATGTCTATTGGAAAATAAATGGCGGATGAAAATCTCTGGTACAGTGCTGAAGCAGGAAGTAACGTTCACTTTGGCTCTCTATGGGCGAGTGGAAGATTGGCTCAGGAATCAAACCACGTCAGTCATCAAGTGTAGCAAAAAAGTACAATATAGGGGCTTCATATCCAGTGAAGAGGGACCGTGCAAAATCTAGACAGTGGACCAGTGCACATTGTTACTCTCTATACTATGCAGTCAATTGCTATGTGCAGGCATGTAAATCACTACATTCAGCCACATACATACCTGCTGTCCATTTAGTCAAACAGCCAGAATAAATAAAAGCCTTTTTCCATGCACCCCCCCCACCATCCTCCCTTCTAATGAGCCACTAAAATCCAATATGGAGGCTGTGACATATCTGTGAACCATTGAGTTCTTCTGTGTATGCCCTCAAATTTGAAGAGCCATAACTGACCGCAGCCTCAGCAACACGATCCAAAAGGCCTTGTCGGGATCGAACAACACGGCCAAGTTTTTATCCTCATGGCCACAAGTTCACTTTAATATCCACTCAGCGCTGTAGAAAATGAGCTTTAATATCCACTCAGTCAGCGCTGTAGAAAATGAGGCTTTTCTTGGCTGAGCGGAGCAGCCATGCAGTCATGCAGGCCGCCTCCAAACATGAGCATCTTACCATCACTTTACTAGAGCTGCAGCAGTAGTATCTTGGCAAATGAGTCTGTCCTGATATCCACACTTTGATGATATAGGTTTGAGCCATACAAGAATGATACAACGCTTCTTCAGCGGGAGGAAAACTGTCTCCAGACATGTCAAAGAGCTGAGATGCTGCCATTTATCTAGTTCATTGGCAGAGCAGCGCTGGTGTAGAAGAGAGGCCTTGGCTGTGCAGGGGAAACCATTCTGTTTTATGAGGCTTAACCTAGAGCACTGTTCTTATCTGTTAACTTATTCAATTTCTCAATTAAATATTGTTAAAAAAAGAAGCTAATTAGAAGCTACTCTATCCTCTAGCCTTGCCTATGTAGCCTATTTTCTGTTCAGTCGGGGACACTGTATAGTCACAAGATCAAACCATTTATAGCAACAAATCGTAATAGAGTTATGTTTTGAGTGTATGGCTCTGCAACCAAGCTGCTACCTGCTTACAAAGCATGCTGAATGCCCAGCAGGGGCACCATAAGTTAAGTTATCCTTTATTGTCTCCGTGGGTAAATTCATCCTTTGCATTTGATCCATCCTCTACTAGGAACCTTCCTAGAACTAGGAGCAGTGGGCAGCCTCAGTAGAGCGCCCGGGGACCAACTCCAGTTGGATTGCCAGTGCCTTGCTCAGGGGCACTGACTAACCCTAATACACATGTCGTTGATGGTGGGAGGAAACCCACATGTAAACTCCACAGAGAAAGGACCTAGGACGACGCACTGGGGTTTAAACCCAGGACCTTCTTGCTGTGAGGCAACAGTGCTAACCACTGAGCCTCCGTGCCACTGTGCAAACCCCCCCCGAACCACAGAACCATATGGCAAACTAACAACGTTACCAGCTGATAGTCCATCAGCTAGATCAATAGATAGATCAATGTGGAGCAACAGCAAGCTCAAGCAGTGACAGGAGTCAAACATACATTCTATTAGAGGTTATGCTACAATGACATGGACCTGAGGTTGCTCTAGTGCAATTTTCCTTGAATATATCTATGTAAATTAAATCATAAGGTGAGGAAAACAGCAGTTACTATCTAGAGACAAGGGAAATAAATATATGCATAATGTATGAGTAATAAATCAGTATAAGTGAACCCAGTCAACGACCCTTATAGAGCATCTCTTATGTACCGTTATGTAACGCAATTTACAGCAACATGTATCAAATAGGCTATTTGCACCATGTGTGATTTTGAGCTCAGATAACGTCTTTAGCTTCCGGGCTAATACAAGCCAGCTGCATCTCATTTATTGTCTAACATATGTAAAGCAACAAGGACGCTGCAGCTGCAAGCTCTGCTGAGCAGCAGAGTGGGTGCAGCGGTTCAGTGTAGGAGGAGGAGGTCATTTAAGTAGACGCTTTGTTAGGAGAATGGACTGCGATTGGTGGCATGGTGATCAGCTGACAGCTGACTAGCAACACGTGACTTCTTTCTAGGGCTGGACCCGGATATTCGACTATTCGGATATTCGTTCGTTGGGGAGGTATCCGTTTTTCTATTTTGGGAGAAATGATTTCAGTGAGTGTATCAATCCTTTTTGGGTCTGAGTTTTCAATATAAAACACTGTAAAATGATTTCAGTGAGTCTCTCAGTACTTTTCGAACATTTTCAGCATTTCTTTTCACAAATACCGTGATAATACGATAACGTGATAATTTTGGTCACGATAATTGTGATGTGAAATTTTCGATTTTCTAAGTAGGCTACTGTAAAATCACATAGCTTCATAGGCCCAGACCACGACTGACATATTTGTGTACACTACACCCCTGGGTATACACTGTCATGAAATGGGCAATTTTCACCGTGCCATTTTGGAGAAATTGATAGTCAAAGTCTCAATTCTGACATTGAAAATGTTGTTTTTTCGATTTTATAAGTAGGCTACTGTACAGTATGTAAACAGAGAAGCGTGGTGTACAGTATGTAAACAGAGAAGCGTGGTGTACTGTACAGTATGTAAACAGAGAAGCATGGTGTACAGTATGTAAACAGAGAAGCGTGGTGTACAGTATGTAAACAGAGAAGCGTGGTGTATAGTATGTAAACAGAGAAGCATGGTGTACAGTATGTAAACAGAGAAGCGTGGTGTACAGTATGTAAACAGAGAAGCGTGGTGTACAGTATGTAAACAGAGAAGCGTGGTGTACAGTATGTAAACAGAGAAGCGTGGTGTACAGTATGTAAACAGAGAAGCGTGGTGTACAGTATGTAAACAGAGAAGCGTGGTGTATAGTATGTAAACAGGGAAGCGTGGTGTACAGTATGTAAACAGAGAAGCGTGGTGTACAGTATGTAAACAGAGAAGCGTGGTGTACAGTATGTAAACAGAGAAGTGTGGTGTACAGTATGTAAACAGAGAAGCGTGGTGTACAGTATGTAAACAGGGAAGCGTGGTGTACAGTATGTAAACAGAGAAGCATGGTGTACAGTATGTAAACAGAGAAGTGTGGTGTACAGTATGTAAACAGGGAAGCGTGGTGTACAGTATGTAAACAGAGAAGCGTGGTGTACAGTATGTAAACAGAGAAGCGTGGTGTACAGTATGTAAACAGAGAAGTGTGGTGTACAGTATGTAAACAGAGAAGCGTGGTGTACAGTATGTAAACAGAGAAGCATGGTGTACAGTATGTAAACAGAGAAGTGTGGTGTACAGTATGTAAACAGAGAAGTGTGGTGTACAGTATGTAAACAGAGAAGCATGGTGTACAGTATGTAAACAGAGAAGTGTGGTGTACAGTATGTAAACAGAGAAGCATGGTGTACAGTATGTAAACAGAGAAGCGTGGTGTACAGTATGTAAACAGAGAAGTGTGGTGTACAGTATGTAAACAGAGAAGCATGGTGTACAGTATGTAAACAGAGAAGCGTGGTGTACAGTATGTAAACAGAGAAGTGTGGTGTACAGTATGTAAACAGAGAAGCGTGGTGTACAGTATGTAAACAGAGAAGCGTGGTGTACAGTATGTAAACAGAGAAGCGTGGTGTACAGTATGTAAACAGAGAAGCATGGTGTACAGTATGTAAACAGAGAAGCGTGGTGTACAGTATGTAAACAGAGAAGCGTGGTGTACAGTATGTAAACAGAGAAGTGTGGTGTACAGTATGTAAACAGAGAAGCGTGGTGTACAGTATGTAAACAGAGAAGCATGGTGTACAGTATGTAAACAGAGAAGCGTGGTGTACAGTATGTAAACAGAGAAGCGTGGTGTACAGTATGTAAACAGAGAAGTGTGGTGTACAGTATGTAAACAGAGAAGCATGGTGTACAGTATGTAAACAGAGAAGCGTGGTGTACAGTATGTAAACAGAGAAGCATGGTGTACAGTATGTAAACAGAGAAGCGTGGTGTACAGTATGTAAACAGAGAAGTGTGGTGTACAGTATGTAAACAGGGAAGCGTGGTGTACAGTATGTAAACAGAGAAGCATGGTGTACAGTATGTAAACAGAGAAGCATGGTGTACAGTATGTAAACAGAGAAGCGTGGTGTACAGTATGTAAACAGAGAAGCATGGTGTACAGTATGTAAACAGAGAAGCGTGGTGTACAGTATGTAAACAGAGAAGCATGGTGTACAGTATGTAAACAGAGAAGCGTGGTGTACAGTATGTAAACAGAGAAGCATGGTGTACAGTATGTAAACAGAGAAGCATGGTGTACAGTATGTAAACAGAGAAGCGTGGTGTACAGTATGTAAACAGAGAAGCATGGTGTACAGTATGTAAACAGAGAAGCGTGGTGTACAGTATGTAAACAGAGAAGTGTGGTGTACAGTATGTAAACAGGGAAGCGTGGTGTACAGTATGTAAACAGAGAAGCGTGGTGTACAGTATGTAAACACAGCGCTTTAAGTGGTGTGTAATCTAGCTTTAAAATCAGCCGCGCTGGTTCTTATCTTCTTCTGTGGGATCAGATAAGACGTGCTGGTTGATAAGGGGTACTACGCACACACACACGTCGAGCGCAGGCCGCCTGCTTTGACTGAGCCTCTGCTGGCTCACGATGACAAATTGAGACGTGCGCTTTATCCGCCCCGCTGCGAACCCTCGACATGCTCGCGTTAACGATCTGACGCAGTCTCAAAAGCCGGCGGGGCTTAAGATTAATCTGAGAACAAACATCACCCCGAGTGCAGGAACTTCAGATGTGGGAACTCCCAGGGAGAGGAACAAGGGGGGGAGAGGAACAGGGGGGGGAGGGTGCTTCAACAACAGCCAGCTCCTCGCAGCCCAATTAAAACACATATATCTTTATGGCGAGGCAAAGGCGAACAGCTGTTAATGGCATTTGCATGAGGTGTTGTAATTGCTCTATAAACAGGTGGTGCTGTAAAATAATGCATCCTAATCAGGCCCTTATTCTTTACAACAGGTATGCAGATTGTTACCTGCTCGACAGCTTTAAATATGCTAAACGCACGCCTCCCTTCCGACTGTTAGGGTGACACGAGATGACAAAGGTGCCACTTGTATCTGACACCTGCTTTGCCGAGCGGTGTCGCCTGTGTGTGTGTGTGTGTGTGTGTGTGTGTGTGTGTGTGTGTGCATGTGTGTGTGTGTGTGTGTGTGTGCATGTGTGTGTTTGTTACCGGGGAGTCAGTCAGCCAAGCAGCAGCAGTCCCTTAGCTCAGTGGAGCAGCGGGGAAGTTAAGCAGCAGTATGTACTGTAGGTAAATCAGTCTATTACTAACACTCTGCCTGCCTGGAGCCAGCCTCCCGGGACGCCCCTGACAACACACACACGGCCTGCCTGCCTGCTGGAGCATTCATCCAGGGCTGGAGGAGCACACACACGCACACACACACACACCCGCCTAAGGCTGACCTGTTAGTGTTCAGGCTAAAATCAGACTAGAGCAGGGTAGGATAGGCCAGATTAGGCTGTAGATTAGCTAGATACTATGTCCCAGTTAGCTCTGGTTAATGCTTAGAGTAGTCAGTTGTCTGATCTTCTCCCCCCCCCCTCTCTTTCCCCCTTCCCCCGCTTCTTCCCTTCTTCCCCCTTCTTGTTCTCCTCTCTTTCCATGCTCTTTCCTCCCCCACATCCCACCGCCCCCCCCTCCCTTCTCCTGCTCTCTCCTCATTCTCCCCCCCTCTGCTCCTTCTCCTCTTCTCCCCTATTTTCCTGAATCCCTGCCACTTCCTGCTCTCCCTTCTCTCACATTCCCCCTGCTCTCCTTCCCCTGCACCCTCCCACCCCTCCTTCTCTGCCTCTCTGTCCTCCCCCCTCTCTCACATTCCCCCTGCTCTCCTTCCCCTGCACCCTCCCACCTCTCCTTCTCTGTTCTCTCCTCCTCCACATTTCCCATTTTCCCCCCACCCTCGCCCTAATCCGGGCCCGTATCCTACTCCCTCCCTCCACCCTAGACCCTACCTCTACTCTCTGTCCTCCCCCCTCTCTCACATTCCCCCTGCTCTCCTTCCCCTGCTCTCCTTCCCCTGCACCTCTACTCTCTGTCCTCCCCCCTCTCTCACATTCCCCCTGCTCTCCTTCCCCTGCACCCTCCCACCTCTCCTTCTCTGTTCTCTCCTCCTCCACATTTCCCATTTTCTCCCCACCCTCGCCCTAATCCGGGCCCGTATCCTACTCCCTCCCTCCACCCTAGACCCTACCTCTACTCTACCTCCCCTGTACCCTTCCACCTCTCCTTCTCTGTTCTCTCCTCCTCTCTGTCCTCTCCCCTCTCTCACATTCCCACTGCTCTCCTTCCCCTGCGCCCTCCCACCTCTCCTTCTCTGTTCTCTCCTCCTCTCTGCCCTCTCCTCCCTCTCACATTCCCCCTGCTCTCCCTCCCCTGCACCCTCTCCTTCTCTGTTCTCTCCTCCTCCACATTTCACATTTCTCCCCACCCTCGCCCTAATCCGGGCCCGTATCCTACTCCCTCCCCTCCCCCAACCCTAGACCCTACCCCTACCCTGGCTCTCCCTCCCCTGCACCCTCATCTCTCCTCCTCTGTTCTCTCCTCCTCCACATTTCCTATTTTCTCCCCACCTCCTCCCTCTCCTCCCTCTCCCTCCCTCCTCCACTCTCCTGCTTTCTTCAAATGTTCAAATGTTATCTTTATTCTGTATATTCTTGTTACTGTGTGTTAGCTAGAATCAGCTAGACATACTTTCTGTGAAGCCCTCTGAGACATGCTTGTGAATTAGGGCTATATAAATAAACTTGACTTGACTTGACTTGACCCGCACACACACACACACACACACACACACACCCGCGTGCGCCGCGCATGCACACACACATACAGTCATTGAGCATGTACACGCAAGTCCACATGCACATTATGCACAGAAATATAGGGAGCAAACACTTAACACACACAGATTATGGCATTTTTCAGGATAGAACAGAATAGAACACAGCATTCCCACACCTTCTTAAACATCAAATTCAAGAGCTTTCCAGGCCCAAATTAATTCCCTCAAATTCAAGGAGCCAACATGGCATCGTTTACAATACGCTGATCAAGGTTAATTACTGTTACAACACTGAGAATGTTTATAATGAGAACTAGCAGCTTTACGGAAGCTCACAGACAACAATTAAAAAGAGAGAGAGAGAGGCTTGAATGTGTCAACACTTTTCAACTGCTGTGTTACACACAAAAAAATCCAAAGATTTTTTTTTAAATTCTTGCACAAAATATATAAATGCACGCAGTTTCAATGACCCATGTCTAATATTTATGCCCATTTTCAAAAGAATTCAAAGCCTTGCATTTTTTTTCTCTGAAATCCACAAACTTTCAAGGATTTCAAGGACCTGATCCCTGATTGAGAATAGAAGAAAACAGAATAGCCTTGAGACAAATTGGTTTTGTACTACGTACGTACACAAAAGCATTTTCACCCAAATGCATGTGAAGCATGCAACTGATTGTGTGCTTCCTCCTCTCCACATGCAGAGAATAGAAAGTAGCACGCCGCCGAGCGCATTGAACTGTTTGTGTGGAACAGGCACACAATCAAGCCAAATAAGCGTACCACTAAATATGTCACTGTATAGAAAACGCCCTAATTACCACAGCAGGAAATATGTTTGTCTGTCTGCCATCCCAAGCAGGAAGAAATCAAGAGAAACTAGAAACGCTCCAGCAGCAGCAGCAGCAGCGACGGTAGCTGTGTGTCGGTGTGAAGTCCCAAGCAAAGAGCACACAAAGTTATAATTATACTGAGTGGGGAGCAATTAGACGGATCAGGGCTAGCCCATTTAAATCACACTCTGGACCATTCATCACGCGCTCACGCTGCCGTAAACAGAGACTCCGTGGGATGTTGTGGAAACCACTGTCGGGCCCAGTGAACTGCACGCTCATCAGATCTGCATCCCAGCCCGTCTCTGGCGCCGGTAATCAAATGAGGCAGTGTGTGAATCATGGCAACCTGATACATACACACACACACACACACACACACACACACACACACCGTGCAACCAGAGCTGGAGCCAGCAGTTACAAGCACAAAGTGTATTATCATAACCATCACGCCAATCCATAACATGGATTGTGATTAGCCCCATGTCGGTGCTGTGCATCGACTGTACAAAATATGGACGGAGTGAGTGTGACGTCACCCATTGCTTTGTGGACTCCTGTTTTGAAGCCTCGGGCGTGGCATTTTGGCCACTGCCATCTTGGTTTTTTGTGGAGCCAGAAGTGACGTATTTGTAGCCCTTTTTGGACAAGAGGGGCCAGTAGCCTCCTGCTACTGGTCCGTGATCGGCGAGCTGCACGATTACTGGACAGGCAACCTGTCAATCATGCCCAAAACATGGTCTTTTTCATCATCTATTATCCATCTGTACAGTTGTCATGAACCAGGATGTAAACATGTTTGTTTATGCTGTAAAGTCGGGGCATTTTAACATGGGGGTGAATGACGAATGACTCCCTTTTGGAGCCAACCTCAACTGGCCATTCGAGGAACTTCAGTTTTTGGTAGTTCCGCATTGCCCTCAATGCGACCAAACAAAACTGGCCCCTCGGTGCTGTGTAGCGGGTACTGACACATGGAGCTTTACCGTCAGTGTGTGGACTTTATTTATTTTCTTCGTTCTTCTATCGTCCATTTGTCCTGCACCTGATCTGCTGCGTGGCCCTACTTCTTTCTTCACTGACACTGGGCGCACCTCTGCTAAAACTCCCTGAAGTGGTAAATGGTACATTACCTACTGTGTTACTTAGCAAGTCAATATGTCACAAAACTTGTGACAAAATTGAAAATGACGTATATTTCTCACTTCTGGAGCAACTTCTATTTTGCAGGGTTTCCAGGGTTCCAGCCCGCGCTGCAGGATAATGCTGAATGACACCGTAAAGCTGAGGAACCCTGAAGAGTCCATTTGGAGTCAGAGGGGCGTTTCAAACCCTGCTGCTAAAATGTTCAATCAGACAGCAAACTCAGCTCGGGGCTGCTTCCTCAGAACAGGCAGCTTTTCCCAAGATGATGTTCATCTGAACATGAAGATAGGCTTATTAACACCTTAAGTGCCATAGCCGAAATAATTCGTCTTACATAATCCAACGCTTAAGTGCCAGAGCCGAGTTTACTCGTCTTACATAAACATTTTTTTTTTTTTGACGGTGGAACATCAATCAACAACTTTTACATCTTCGAGATCACTATTGGAGCAAGATAATGTGTATAATCTATTTTACCGACCCACTAAGTGTTGACAGTGCTCCCCCAGACGACCGAAATCAAAGAAAAAACTGCCGCGGGACCAAGCCGTTCAAGGAAATGCCGTGGCGATTTTACAGTAATCCACTCAAGACTTGTCTTGCCTGAGAGCGGCCGCGCACCGGCAGCAGCACACAGAGAGCGGAGAGCGATTTGCAAAATAGATCATAGGTGAAACACACTTTGAAACACCTCAGAAAGGCCATAATCAACATCTGCCCATCGCCCACGCATTCCCCAGCCCATCTTGACTCGCACAAGGAGCGTCCGCACGCACGCAAGCAGGCAGGCAGGCACACAGGCAGGCAGCAGCAAAAGCGCTTCTGACACGCCCGCTGTACAGCCAGGAAGGAGGAGAAGACACACGGAGGGAGGAGTTTGAATGAGAGGGGTGTTTCCTGTTGTTATGGAGGAAATTACTGTTCAAAACTATTGTTTAGAATGTCTGACGGTCTTACTGATGCCAAAAATGAATGGTTAAAGTGACTGTTTCACAAAAAGCCATTTATCTCTGAATAAATTTCCAGACGCTGAAACCATGCTGTACTCAACGGCTAATATCTACATAACTACTA
>NC_139631.1:2440733-2453233 GCF_964638095.1 Poromitra crassiceps | reverse complement strand
AAATGATGATGAGAGTTCCTCCCTGATCCAGTGTCAGGGCCTGGAGAGACACTGGCAGGTCAAACTGCCAGTCTACATCCTGCAAAGTAGCAAATGAAACCTGGAGTGGAAAAAGTGGGTCAGCCGCGATGCCCCCAGTGATCGACGAGGGTATTGCTGCATCGCTGATGAAGCGAGAATGAGTCGTGAAAAACAACAATCTGCTCATTTGGAAAATATACAGATGAAGCAAAGCAAGTGGAACACTCATAATAACAAGGTGACAGCCAAAGCAAAGTTACAAGTCATCCAGCGCTGGATACCAGCAGGGTTGGGTTGCATGTATTTCTCTGCATGCCGGTTACAATGTAATGTAATCTAATGCTGTGTATTTTCCCTGGCAGGCTACAGGCTAAGAGCTAGCACTGTAGGTACTGTACCATATTCCGGAGTTAAAGGATAATTCCTGTTATTTTCAAGCCATGAGAAGTATCTCAAAACCATGCTGGACCATTTTGAAGCCAGCATTTTTTACAGTGCTGTCACTCAGTCAGACAGACGGTAGCCAGCCAGTCACCAGTTCAACCACTGTGACCACAAACCCACACGGCCAGTCAGCTGATCTCCAGCCTGCCGAGCTGCTGCTCCTCTGTCTTCTCCAAAAATAACTCTCCTCACTACCGACAAGCTACCAGACACAAGGACAGTTTGGACCCACAGGCAGGCCATCGCTCTGATGAACACTTACACCAGACACAAGAACCAGACACAAGGACAGTTTGGACCCACAGGCACGCCATCGCTCTGATGAACACTTAGACCAGACACAAGAACCAGACACAAGGACAGTTTGGACCCACAGGCACGCCATCGCTCTGATGAACACTTAGACCAGACACAAGAACCAGACACAAGGACAGTTTGGACCCACAGGCACGCCATCGCTCTGATGAACACTTACACCAGACACAAGAACCAGACACAAGGACAGTTTGGACCCACAGGCCATCGCTCTGATGAACACTTACACCAGACACAAGAACCAGACACAAGGACAGTTTGGACCCACAGGCAGGCCATCGCTCTGATGAACACTTACACCAGACACAAGAACCAGACACAAGGACAGTTTGGACCCACAGGCACGCCATCGCTCTGATGAACACTTACACCAGACACAAGAACCAGACACAAGGACAGTTTGGACCCACAGGCCATCGCTCTGATGAACACTTACACCAGACACAAGAACCAGACACAAGGACAGTTTGGACCCACAGGCAGGCCATCGCTCTGATGAACACTTGGACCAGACACAAGAACCAGACACAAGGACAGTTTGGACCCACAGGCCATCGCTCTGATGAACACTTAGACCAGACACAAGAACCAGACACAAGGACAGTTTGGACCCACAGGCCATCGCTCTGATGAACACTTGGACCAGACACAAGAACCAGACACAAGGACAGTTTGGACCCACAGGCCATCGCTCTGATGAACACTTACACCAGACACAAGAACCAGACACAAGGACAGTTTGGACCCACAGGCAGGCCATCGCTCTGATGAACACTTGGACCAGACACAAGGACAGTTTGGACCCACAGGCCATCACTCTGATGAACACTTAAACCAGTTACCTGAACACTTGCTGAACACTGGAACCACTTTAGCAGTTTAAACACTCAAAACCAGGGACAGAAATATCCCTGTATAGCAACCTGTATGACCTACCCCCATGTAACCCCCACGCACGCACCCTACACACACACACACACACACACACACACACACACACACACACACACACACACACACACACACGCGCGCGCGCTTTGAAATACGTTTACTGTAAAATAACTGTCTATCTGACTCAAACTCTTGTTTACATTGAACGGTAAATAACTGCAATTTCTGAAATTATAAGTGGTTACAATCCTATGTGGGGCTGATACAGTATACTGTACATACATCTACTGTACATCCATTTCTGTTTCTGTCTTGTTTGTTTTAGCTTGTGCATGTGAGTACATTGAGACGAGACTAGAGCAACGTAAACCGGAGTCATGTTCCTTGTGTGTGTACATACTTGGCCAATAATGCTGATTCTGATTCTGACAACGCTATCGGGAAGTGGGAAACAGAGGGGAGAAAATAAAAAAAAGACATGATTTTATGGAACGTCTCTCAGAAAGCACAAGCATTCTTCAGAGATGGTGCTTTTATCATAATATAGTAGTATCCAAATGAGAAGGTGCGCTAGAACCACAACTGGATGTGGAATCCAAACCTTAAATTACATCGAACCGCTACTACAAAGCAATTTGAGAGGAGCACTGAGCTTCTTATATGATGAACCGGTGATAGCAGGTCAGACACTTGAGCCGCTTTATGTCATCCCTATGATGGATTCAACACAAGCAGTTATGCTAATAAGGTATTTAATTAGCAAATACTTCTATAGCCTACATATTTGTCTTCACATAACACATGAGCGGTATTCATATTCATAAATTTGCATGTTAATGAGGAAACACCTATTTTCTTGAAACGACTACAACTACTCATATTAATTAATTAATAATTAATTAATTAATTAACATGAGTAGAAAATAGGTTTTTGCTCATTAACATGCAAATGTATGCCGCAAGGTGCTCCAAAATCTAACCAAATAATCCACTCTGTAATGCTATCTATAGTCGACTCTATAGTGCTATGCTGTGTGAGGTAAGTTTCTATCTGTACTGCTAGCTCTGCATATTGGGACATAAACAGTAGTCGTATTCTCACAGCTCTTGTTATGAACCCCTGTTGGTTACTGGCTCCTGTATTGTGTTGTTGTAGCCATGTTGTACCTGTAGCAGCAACAGTGTAGCTGCTTCTATCTGTTCCTCCTTGCACCGTGTATTAATGGCGACTAGCTGTAAAGTGAATTGGCCCTTCAGTGATAATAAAGATTGATACTAGGCTGTTGGACGCTATCAGCAGCACTGCTCTGCCTCCCTCCCTCCTCCCCCGCAGAGCAGATCACAGCCCCGGCATGAAGCAATATGAGCCGTCTCCCCCACAGCCCATTCAGCAGCAAGCAGCCCACGTCTCCCCCACAGCCCATTCAGCAGCAAGCAGCCCACGTCTCCCCCACAGCCCATTCAGCAGCAAGCAGCCCACGTCTCCCCCACAGCCCATTCAGCAGCAAGCAGCCCACGTCTCCCCCACAGCCCATTCAGCAGCAAGCAGCCCACGTCTCCCCCACAGCCCATTCAGCAGCAAGCAGCCCACGTCTCCCCCACAGCCCATTCAGCAGCAAGCAGCCCACGTCTCCCCCACAGCCCATTCAGCAGCAAGCAGCCCACGTCTCCCCCACAGCCTATTCAGCAGCAAGCAGCCCACGTCTCCCCCACAGCCCATTCAGCAGCAAGCAGCCCACGTCTCCCCCACAGCCCATTCAGCAGCAAGCAGCCCACGGACAGCCCTAAACAGCCTGCAGTGCCTGCATTATCCACAGTACAGTCACCAGTCTTTTCACTTACTCCTTCACACTTTGCAGGCTTTTAATAGCATTTGCTTTCATCGATTTCATTCCACGCACTTGCTTCCTCTTGCAAAGCACTACCAAAATGATTATTATATGCCTATTATTAGGATGCGTTTCTGAAAGTCGATACCACTGATATTTTTGGATAGAAGTGATATGCAATATCTAGAAATCGGACCATTTTTCAAATTCAGTGTTTCCCACAGTGTTATCATGGGTGGAAAAAAAAACCATCTGAAACCTCATTTAGAATATTTAAAACCTAAGATAATCATAATAGCTAGATTTGATTCTGCTTAAGGGCTTCCCATTGACAACCAATAGTAGAGTACTGATCAATCAATACAAAAAATATGCGATCAAACTCACTGCATCAAATCCCTTCGCAAAGTGGTGAATGACATTGACACTGAAAATATCAGAGATTTTCAGTTCGATGTATCGGCTAACTAACTCGAATTTCTTCCACCAATGCAGCTGGAAGGAGACCCCCATCTGTCTGTTTGTGAGCAAAGATATCCCAAAAAGTCATGAAAACCTTTGGCTGAAATGTGGTGACAGATAGGCCTTGTCCAAGCATGAGTTGATTAGATCTTGGTAGTGATCCGGTTCTGGGATTTCCGCCATTAGACGAGTGTTGTTTTGCAGCCATAGCTACCATGCTGTGTTCACAGTCCAACTTCTGGGAGTCAGCTGCTAAACAGCGTTGCTAAACATGCTATTTTCTCAGACAATCAAACCTGGAAGACAAAATGGCAAACAAACATAAAACCGTTATGCAAATTGGATGATTGTTCAATGCTGGCGGAGCTTTGCTCTCTCTATGGACTGCCTTCTAATTATGATGATTAGGATTATTATTATTGCTGGCTCTCTCCATCTGCATATCACATTGGCTAGCTGTCCCTCCTCCCCTGGTGCTTCTGTATGGGTGTAATCCACAGACGTGGGCTGACGCCAGCGTCTCCCCCGCCTGGCCTGCATGCCATTTAGAGGCTGATAAACCAGAACGTGGGGGGGGGGAAGCTTGTTTCGGGGGGGAAGCTTGTTTCTGTGGAGCAGCAGAGGGGTGACCTGCTGGAAACACACAAAGCGTGAGGTTGGAGCTCACGGTATTTATTGTTCAAGCTCCTCGGCCATTTTGCTATGTAGAAGCAGGAGGAGTATCAGCCCGCACACCAGCGTGCCGTTCCGTCTGGAGCCACCGGGACGTCGGCCGCTTTCGACCGCGGCCGATTTGAAAGCATTTACAGCGTGTCGCTTTGCCAATTCCAGGTGAATGTGGTGTGTGATTACTGTACTAACAGCCGTGAGAGCCGGCTGCCCGGGTACACACTCCACCCCCCCGTGCACCCTGCACATTTTACATTCCAAACATTCAGCCCGTGCCAACGAGGAGTGTTGGGAGGGGCCAAAACCACAGCAGCCCTAGTCTGGCTCACCACATCTCCACATGAGCGCTATGCCAGCGCTGGAGAAAGCTCTGCCTCAACCTACTGTCATTCTGCTATCGTGGAAGAAAACACTCTTAGCCTTATTTGCATGTCTTTCAACCAATCACAAGGGGCTTGGGTGGCGCTATATAGCGCCCAGGATGCTCTTGCAAAAATACTGCAGTGTCAGGGGGGAACTTATTTTGTTCGAACAAAATGGCTACATCGAGGTAAAAGAAAACGACAAGTAAAACACATAATGTTGAGTATGTAAAACTTTAAATTTTCAGCGTGTAGGTTGCTAACTCGCAGGTTATAGTTGATGTTGTTTCACGTAGCGACGTGGACTTTGAAAAACACGCAGATAGCGGAGCCGGAAGGGGATGAGAATTGTGACTGAAACGGACGGCACCAATAGCAGAGCTCCTACCCACAGCCTACTTCCTCTGAGTCAGACTATAGCAGCCAAGACAAGAGATGCAACACGTGTCACTATGATATTCCAGTATAGCTTTAAAGCTGCTACAGTATGTGTAGCAGCTTTAGTTAAACATAACTATATCACTGTCAAATTAATAATACCTTAGTGGATAATAATCAAATGAGACCATGAGCAAGGCGACTGGTACAGTAGCCTCTATCGCACACACCAGTGGTGTTGTTAGGGTTATTGTTCAGCTAAATTAAGACCACATTTCCCATAAAACCTTGTTCCTTCCTGCCCCTCCCCCCCCCCCCCCAGAGTGTTTGAACAGGATGGAAGTGATTTTCCCACCGGCCCTTCACTCCTTCCGCCATTTCCCATCACTTCCCATTGCTGGGAACTCTGATAGCTTTAGCCCCATTCGCTTTTTTCTCCTCATGTTTTGTGCCATAGAGCAACGATTTTCTCAGATTAAAATGCTACACAACAATAGCACCTTTGATTTATCATAGTAACTACCATAACTCATGTATGACTTGAATGTATTCCGGTAGGTAAGTCATAAAAGCCATGCCGGCAGGATTTTTTTTTTTTTTTCTCCATCTGTAGTTTATTCTTCTCCTCTGGTCAGGCTACACTACAGAGAGAAATGGGGGTGGGGGGGTCAGCTGTTCGTCCTGGTTGAATACATGTCTTCAGGCATCCAATCATATTGAAGCTCCAGCTGACTGCAGCACAGTGTTGTATCCGTGTAGCTTCCGAGTCAGCGACTTGCCGACAGAGAAATACACACAGTACACAAGCATGAACAAGTATGTGTGAGGCTGCATCTCTGTCTGCCTGTTCCTGTGTGTGTGTGTGTGTGTGTGTGTGTGTGTGTGTGTGTGTGTGTGTGTGTGTGTGTGTCGGTGCATGTGTGTGCACGTGTGTGTGTGAACAACGTTGCACTCAGGATGTCTGTTTTTAGCCGGCCGTTGGGGGCTGATTGACTTTGACAGGCTGCCTCTCAGACCCACCGCACACACAAAGCGTACAACAACCAGGCCAAGCCGCACGTCCACCACAGGAGAGCCAGCCCAGGCCTGACTGATTCCTGTCCACGTTTTGATGCCTCCAAAGTGAGGCCTTTAAACAGCCAATCCAAAACAAGCAGCAAAACATTGACGTACTGCGATCGGCCCAATCACCGCCGTCACCGGAGGCAGCTTCCAAAACAGGATCCCCCGCTCTACCAATCACGTTGCGCGACGATGAAAACGTTTTGTTTGTCTCAAACTGACACGATAGGCAGCTTCGCATGGTGGCTTCGATTGGCAGCGAGAGATAAGAGAGAATTCTACACAACAATACCCAGAAATCTGAGAAGGTGACGTCAGTAAACTGCACCCAAGAAAGGGATGAGAGAGGAAAGTCAACAACAGTGATTCACAAACACCAGAATGTGGGTATTTTTCAAACCTGGGCCCTATTTTCCTCACTTTTTGTGTCCAAGTGACTCATGGGGAAAACATTGTTTTGTGTTGGTCCAGTAGCAGTATTGAGCGAGAGCAGATCTGCCTCCTGGCAGCTACATGGACTGTAATGTAATCAGGCACACAGACGAACCATCAATGTATTGTATGTAATGTTTTTTTTTTTTTCTTCTTCTAAGTGCATAATTCATCATTGTATTGCAAGTCAGAATGATTAAATTCAAACTCAGACTCAATGTACGTCCACTTAAAGTGCTTGTTCTTGCCACTGACAGGCACAGATTGTCATTATAAGTGTGGAGCCGAGAGACATTGAACACGTTTCTTTATCTTTAGCTTTGCTCCGGTGTGTTTGTTGCTGTGTTTGTTGCTGTGAGTAAACCAAGAAGTCATTGAAGAAAAGTAGAACTGCTCCAAACAGGATCTCCTCTCCTAACACTTTGGCAGCGCACACCTCATGAATGAGAACAGGGAGATCTGTAGGCTTTACGGCAATTCAACCGCATATGAATAGCGACTGCTGAATTTGAACTGTGTTTCTGCCGTCTGCTGTGCTGAGAAAGATGCACTCTGCAAAGCAAGATATCTGTGGCAAGATAAAAGACGAGCTAAGAGAACAATCTCTCCCAAGTGGGAAGGGAAACAGAAGTTGACAAATAGATCATTTCCAAAGAGGTGAGATCCGGCCTTTTCCAGACTATAGCCTACCATTGACCTCTGTGCACTACCGCTGGCTTAAATACACAGATACATGAAAGCTGGATGCTGGGGAAAAGCAGGCTGAGGAGCAGGTCAGCTAGTAGGCTAGTGTGTTAGCGTCAGCGATAGCGGTGGGCTGCGCTCCTTCCCAAAGACATACCTTATTGGAAAGTGATAAGACAGCAGCTTCAAGAAAAGTGAATCTAACTGTGACAACAGGCTACATAGAAAGACACGGGTAGAGAGAGAGAGAGATAAATAGATCATAAACTTTACAACACACAACAGTCCTAACGAGTTGTTTATTACATTGTGGTATAGGCTATGCAGAATCTCTACAAAACCATGACGTTACAGTGTGTTAACCATTGAGGAAAACAGATTTATTTTCCACTTCCTGGACAGTTAGCTCATTTTGAGTCAACAACAATATACTACTGTATCTCTACTGTATCTCTAGAGATACAGTAGAGATACACCACTCCTCTTCTTTCTTTAGTATGAAGTCAATGGGAAGCAGACACTTTGGAAAACTAACGATGTTTTTAAGCAGAGCTGAGAGAAGTTTGTAGAGGTCTTTTTTTCTTTTTTACTAGTGAACCAATGACAGTGAAGAGAAGGCAGGGTTTGACGTGATATAGGCAGCTGATTGGCTCTCTCTGTCTCGCAGTCTTTCATTTCATTGGTCAAAAACATAAATAAATAAAATAGAAAATACACCGCAAACCCAACCCAGTGATTTATGCAAGAAAGCATGAATCTACTTTTGGTTGATGTAACAGTTGCAAGTCGGCCCCAGGAAGTAACAAAAGAAGGGAGTCATTATGCCAAAGTAAGAGTTAAAAACAATACTCATTTATTAACTAAATATAAGGGGAAATAAGTAGACAACACACTACACATTAAACAAAAATGATCATAAAAAGGTGCATTGTGAGGAGGGAGAGGTACTGAATGGTGTGAAGTTCTTCTGGGGCCCAGGTGCACTCAATCAGCTTTAATGACGAGCCCATCCAGCAGACTGCTGCCAGTCACAGACCCCAGGAGAGTGGGAGGGTCGTCACGGCCACACACCCCTCCATAAAAACAGGGTCCCACCGGCAACCCGTAACATCAGCAAAAAAACAACTTTACAAAACTCTACATGTGATTGTCCCCAGCTTGCTTGCTCCTGGCCAGCTTCTTGGCCCATCCTCAGCAGACCTCGGTACCTGAAGGCAGCAGGAGGAAGAGCAGCACATAATAAGAAGAGGAACCAGAGAGGAACGCATCATGAGGCTTCAGGGCTGGGACAACACCACCACCACCATGTTGTCCTCCCAAACCTGAAGCCTAATGATGTTCATGCGTTTGTCTCTGCTTCCTCTTCTCGTGGGCCATTCTTCATCTCGCTGCCTTCAGGTACCGAGGTCTGCTGAGGTACCTGCTTCTGTGACTTGCAGGAGCCTGCTGGGTGGGGTTGTCATTAAATCCTGATTGGTTGCACCTGGGCCCGGTGTATTACTTCGCAGTGTCTCTCTACCCTCCTCACCAGCGCACATTTTGTTCTCTTCTTTTATGCACGTGTTGTCTAGTTATTTCCCCTTAGTTTTAGTTAATAAATTATTGTTTTAAATTTCACTTTATAGTATGACTGCTCCTTTTGTGACTTCCTTGAGCCGGCTTCTAACACAACCCGCATTGTATTTTATAATATATAAATATGCCACTCAACCATCACAGCTGAATGGTGTCTGACATTACAGAAGAGCGTGTCACATAACCCTTTATTCATATTATCTAGGCTTTTGACCCATATGGGTTTTTGAAGGATGATACTGATATTTTTGGACTGCAGCTGACAAATAGTATGAGCCAATATTTTGCACCGATATATACGCGTGTGTGTGTAATCTCTTTCAAAATGTTCCATAAGAATAGATACAGGTAGTAGAGAAAAAGATGAACGGTCAGTATATTCATCAGTGCAAAATTTCTCAACAAACAAAGCAGCCAAAGATGCAGAAGAGAAGAGAGCGAAAAGGTGCCAAAAAGGCGTAAAGTGAAAGTTACAGAGAGAGAGAGAGAGAGAGAGGCCTACTGCCCGGGCGGCTTGCTCGAGCGGACCGCGGTGACTTCCAGGTTGTAGCTAGCGCCGTTAACGTGTTTGGGTTTGGAAAGTGTGTGTGTTTTTCCTCTCTCGGTTCCGTCTTCTCCCCCTGGCTTTCCTTTGCTTCTGACAAGCTTTCACTTGTGTTGCTTTGGAACAGAAACACCATTGTGACTTTGCACAGCCAACAATGGCTGCTGTTTGGCCGCAGGGCCCCAAACACACATGAGCTCACTTTGGCCTTTTGTCTGCTGTGGATTCTGCCATGTATCTGGTTGCGAGGCCAATAAATAACTCGTTGGATCTGACTGCTTCATGACTGCTCTGGGCAAGGTCGTGACGGCACGGTGGTCCAGTGGTTCGTACCACTGTCCTGCTGGAGCTGGACGGACGCTGCAGGTTTGATGCCCCGTGACTGCAAGGGTCTCTGACCCTGAATCGGGCTGGAGCTGCACTGTGACAGCTCGAAGCGGGGGGGGGGGGGAATCACATAAATACTAATGGTGGCTATTAAGGCTCGATCATATTGTTAATCATAAAGATGACTTTCTTAACGATATACCAATAATACGTTGACTTTTCCAAAGCAGACCACACTTCATGGGATGATTTTCTTTTCTCTTTAATAGGATTTAGTGTGAAGCAGGCAACATACCCTGGCTTTATGTGGATAATATGTTAAGTTCAAGTTCAAGTTTAATTTGTAGTTGTATTAAGATACAGCACAGCGCTGTGACACTTCAGCAGCACTCACACACACAACCAAGCCTGTCCTTGGTTTGAGTGTTTCTCCCTGCAGAGGGCTGAGAGGCCTCCAGAGATCTATGACCCTCAGGTATGTTTATTGGCTCAGGAGCTGATAAAGGCAAAGCCAGAGGCTGAACCAAATGACTGGCAGCTACTGGAAATACAACCTTGTTCAGCTGTAAAAGTGCTTTATGTCGTGTCAGTCAACAGTCAGAGGAGGAAGAAATGACAAGACGAGGTGCAAGGAACACGTTTCATCTCCATTTGGAGGGGAAAGAAACACTGACTGAAGCTCATTTTTCACTATCTTCAAAATACAGATGTTCCAGTCTGCAAACAAGTTATCAACAAAACAGTCATTTCTGTTTTACGTTTCTGAAAACACCTGTTTATAAATGCCACTCTACAGTACCGAAAGAGTTTTTTTTTATATATATAGCAGATCAAATCATTTTCCTCCACAGAGAACAGGTAATAATGAAGCCACATTACAGTCAGGATACAACATCTTTGTGCAAACAAGCTGGATAATGCTGAGGCCACTGCATTGTGCCACCTAACTCTTCAGCACTGCCAGCATTCCTGTGTCTGGGCTTTGTCACTGACTTGGCCTGATATCACACTCAACTGTCAACTTGTTACACTCCGTTTCTTTCTTCAGCCAACTCTGTGGAGTGGCTGGATTTGAAGGTCTGGAACCAGGCAATGACTGACTGACTGACTAACTGACTGACTGACTGACTGACTGATTGACTGACTAAACAACTTAATGACTGACTGACTGACTGATTGACTGACTTAATCACTTGATGACTGACTGGCTGATTGACACTGACTTAATCACTTGATGACTGACTGACTGATTGACTGATTGACACTGACTTAATCACTTGATGACTGACTGACTGATTGACTGATTGACACTGACTTAATCACTTGATGACTGACTGACTGACTGATTGACTGACTTAATCACTTGATGTCTGACTGACTGATTGACTGACTTAATCACTTGGGGCCCTATTCTCCCACAGGCCTTCGGCGCTAAAACGGGCCTTAAACGCAAAAAAACGTGCCTTGCGCCTGTTTTGGGACGATATCAATATGGCTTTACGCTGCCAAATGCGCTTTAGGCCGAATGGGCGTGGCGCAGTCCCAGAATGGGCCAAAGTGGGCGTGTCGGCGCTAAATACCTATCTTCCGAGCTGGCGTTAATTTAGCGCCTTGCGCCTTTGAAAAGCAGGCCTATTCCTCCCCTCTCTCCTCTGTCACCCTTACCTGTGTCACTCTCTCCCTCTCTCCTACTGACAGGAGCAGGCATTGGTGTGCGTTTACCAGTTTATTGTGAAATAAATCCTTCCGCGTTGAGTTACTGTCACAAGCCTGTGTGACAACGCGTCCAGCCTGGGTAAAACAACTCCGTGTACCGCTTTGAGGCTGCAGGCAGTCTGACAGGCACAATACGACTGTCTCTCTCTGACTGCCTGTGAATGCCCCAGCATGCAATTGGGTACTCAATTTCGCTACTAAATAGCAACTAAATGAGGCGAAATAGATATAAAAGGTCGATCTAAAATAATGTGTAATGGTAACACAGCCTGCAATTGTAGAACATTTCAATATTGGACCAAATAAATAATCGAAATTAAAACACCACCCTAAGTGAAACATATATGTCCTCCTGGGCCTATATATATCCTTTGTCGATTTAACGTCATTTAGATAAGTGTCAGAGGAACGCGCTTCAGAACGCGCTTCTACTGTCATGTGCTATACTGTGATGTCCGCTCCAATAACTTTGCCCAACTTCACATTTAGTTTTACAATAAAAACACATTTATGCAATGACTTTACATAATGTAGGGTATATTTATGTGCATCATTCTACCTGCAGCAGGGGAGAGAAAACGATATCATTCTGAACAAACTTTCACCAATATAAAATTAATCTCATCATATAGGGATAGGCTATATTTTTGTAGCTGATGCCTTTAGAACATTATTTTCACTTTGATCTTGCTATAGTGTAGCGTATTTACATGCTTGCAGTATTGAAACTGCAGTTAGATTGGTTTGAGAAGCATAATAATATGGAATAATAGCCTATAATGCAGACAG
>NC_139631.1:2295733-2435733 GCF_964638095.1 Poromitra crassiceps | reverse complement strand
GAGAAGAAGATGGAGATGGATCGGCCACACACTCCAGAAACCCAATGCCAGCATCACCAGGCAGGCCCTTACGCTTGAGCTCCAGTACCAGTGTTGCATTGTGTGTGTGTGTGTGTGTGTGTGTGTGTGTGTGTGTGTGTGTGTGTTTAACGGATTGACCAGAAAACAATCAGTTCAACTTATTTCAATGAGGGAGAACGTGTGCGTCAGCCATCAAAATTTAACCCCTGCGATTTTTCTTTGTGTGTACGCAGCCATCGGACGCAAAGCAAAGAGCAGTGGAGCATCTTTCTGCGCTAGTAAATTCCTTCCATGGCTGACGGCTGATGCCAATGCCTGAGCAGGGGACAGGACAGTTAGATATAACCTCCAAGGCACAAGAAAGAGAGGCCGTCCCAAGAACAGCTGGCGCAGGGACCTGGAGACTGACATCAAGCAGAGCAGGCTGACATGGAAACAGCTGGACAGGAGGGAAGACTCTGGTAGGCTGTGGTCAATGGCCTACTGTATGCTCCATGAAGGAGCCATAGGCAGAAGTACTGTAAGTACACTGAAACTCTCTACTGAAACCCAGGATGATCCAACTACTACTACTACTACTACTACTACTACTGAGGATGGTTAACAAAAGAAGAATGTATGCATGTATAATGGAATCAGATCAAAATGTCAAATTAGATTCAGTTCAGGTTGAGTGCTTCCCATAGACAACTAATGTAGTATTGATCAATTCATAAATATGTAATCAAATAAACTGCATTATATCCATCATATTGGATGGAGATGAATGACAATGACTGGCTCATATACACCTTTTAATAGAAGATCTGATATATAGCTAAACTAATATATTGGTCTAACCCAAGTCCTCCATACGTCTTCCACTCTCCTCCTGCCCTGTATATGAGGTCCTGTTGTCCCAACACAAGTGTCAGTAGATACAGTGCAACAGAGTCATGTGCCAGTGTAATCAATAGTCTCTCCACCTGTCAACCCATGACAAATTCCTCTAGATTTACTGTGCTACTCTAGATTTACTGTGCTACTCTAGATTCACTGTGCTGCTCTAGATTTACTGTGCTGCTCTAGATTTACTGTGCTACTCTAGATTCACTATACTGCTCTAGATTCACTATACTGCTCTAGATTCACTATACTGCTCTAGATTCACTGTGCTACTCTAGATTCACTGTGCTACTTTAGATTCACTATACTGCTCTAGATGCACTATACTGCTCTAGATTCACTATACTGCTCTAGATTCACTATACTGCTCTAGATTCACTATACTGCTCTAGATTCACTGTGCTACTCTAGATTCACTGTGCTACTTTAGATTCACTATACTGCTCTAGATTCACTATACTGCTCTAGATGCACTATACTGCTCTAGATTCACTATACTGCTCTAGATTCACTATACTGCTCTAGATTCACTATACTGCTCTAGATTCACTGTGCTACTCTAGATTCACTGTGCTACTCTAGATTTACTGTGCTACTCTAGATTCACTATACTGCTCTAGATTCACTATACTGCTCTAGATTCACTATACTGCTCTAGATTCACTGTGCTACTCTAGATTCACTGTGCTACTTTAGATTCACTATACTGCTCTAGATGCACTATACTGCTCTATATTCACTATACTGCTCTAGATTCACTGTACTGCTCTAGATTCACTATACTGCTCTAGATTCACTATACTGCTCTAGATTCACTATACTACTCTAGATTCACTATACTGCTCTATATTCACTATACTGCTCTAGATGCACTATACTGCTCTAGATTCACTGTACTGCTCTAGATTCACTATACTGCTCTAGATTCACTATACTACTCTAGATTCACTATACTGCTCTAGATTCACTATACTACTCTAGATTCCCTGTACTGCTCTATATTCCCTGTACCGCTCTACATTCACTGTACTGCTCTAGATTCACTATACTGATCTAGATTCACTATACTGATCTAGATTCACCATACTGATCTAGATTCACTATACTGATCTAGATTCACTATACTGCTCTAGATTCACCGTACGACTTGGCGAACAAAGAGACTCAGAGACCTGATTTGAAAGCAGGACAACGTGCAGCGTGGCAGCTCAGCCTTGAGCTGTCAGGGAAATGTCACCCAGACAGGGAAGGGAATGGAAGTGGCGGTGGGAAGGAGAGAGATTCCATATTGCATAACCACCCTCTTATCTAAGGGCTATTGGCCACAGCGTATTATATGGCTGCCAAAGCTATCACACAATACACTGAAGCAACAGTCCTTACTTGGCTTTGTTCGCACCCACGCCAACATAAACACACATGCGCACATTTACGATTGTGCACGCACGTGCACGCGTGCATGCAAAGGCCAAGCATGACTGACTGCTGTGAATAAAAGCAACATACCAACTGACAATAAGCTACAATAAATGGCAGACAACCATATTTCCAAATCTTATTTCAGAGCGGGGAGTGGAGTGCCGAGTAATTATTTTCAGCATCACTTAGCCTATAAAGACTATTCCCCTCAGAGCCGGTGTTGGTAGCGAGTGTCGCTAGCAGAAGAGCATGTCGACAACTGTTAACGCTAATTGCTTTCACACCAAGAGCGGATTATTAGGAAAACATGTAGCGAGAATCCAAGCAATGTCACGACGGTGTGAGTCATGTCTTTGAAAGCACGGCTCCTCCTCGAAATCGCGGCCTCGCCGAGTGGAGGCCTCTCTGTGATCTGCAGATCAGATCTGTGATCTGATCTTAGCGACTTCAGATCTGTGCCAGCGTTACCGCCATCCTCCCTGTGACACTTGTATCAGGGTGTCTGCAGGTCCTGGAGAGTGTTTTCAATTAGATTCTAACTCGAGAACTCAAGCATGCAGCACAATATTTTGAAGTCTTGGCGGGTAGAGAAAATGTTTGAGATTCTTGGTCTGCTCTTTGTCCTTTTAATTGTTTTCATATCTTATTCTAACTGGCATTGCAAACATTGAGAAGGCCTTAAAAAGTCAGAAGTTGGACTTGATTAAACGTCTCTAGATAGCCTGTGTATGTATGCTAGGCTTGCCGCGGTCGTGTTACCAGAGACACGGTGGTCGGGCATACACCGAATACATTACTTGCCCACTGACACTGTGCCCCCAATGGCGCAGCGCAACACAACACATGCCAAATTCCCTTCATGCAGTCTCACTCAAGTAAAGCGTTGGTGTAGCTTCGTGAGACAGTCTCTAGTTTCCTGGCTGGGTGGGGTCCTTCTGGCCAATCACTGTGCTTAACACGGTAAACGTACTCCACACCACCGGCACACTCCGTGCGACAAACAAACGCACCCTCAAACACCCAGCAGACTGCTGGCAGCAGCCACAGACAGTGAGCCGCGGAGCTGAGAGAGTTTGTGTTGTAGAAATGTAAAGAAGAAACTAACGTACACATTCTGTCCTCATTTCAACCCAGTGTGAGTTCAAGTGTTCAAGTGAATTCAACTCGTTTGTTTATATGAAGTAACAGCAGTGAGGAACACACAGCTCACCTAGACGAGCTTGTTCAGAGAGCAGTGTAAACAGGGAGAAGTCCGCTGTGATGATCACACCACTTTTCGTAGCAAATATAACATGAATATCCACACTCTACCTTGTCTAGCTTGACGGCTGTGTCAGACTGAGAGCTGAAGTAAATGATACAAAATCCATACTGTCAAGGACAGCTGAGGAGCTCGTATCTTCACGGTGGAAGAAAAGCCAGAAACAGGCACAAACAGAAGGGTCAAACAGGTATTGAGCCGACAAATATGTTCTCTTGTAAACTGTACGATGTCACTGGTAACACCGGTGTTGTCACAAGTTTATTAACCGGTGGGAAAACGTCCACACCGTGGCAAGCCTAACAGCCCGTTCACACCATACGCCGAAGCAACGCTCAACCTACGCTCAACCTGCGCTGAACCCACAAGTTTCCTTTTGGCGTCCTTCAAGGTTCAAGGTTCAAGGTGCGCCGAGCGAAGCGCTGAGGAAAAGAGAAGGCTTCTTGTGTGACCGGTTAAGCGTCAGATCAGCTTGAGCCTGCTTCAAGCTTCAGCTCTGCTTATGTTAAGCACCAGGTGTGAACAAAGGCTCTAAGGTGTACCGCTCCAGTATACAGAAGTATGCTTCTCTACATGAAAGCCATGTGTCAGTTACTAGGGCTTTTTGTGTTAAGTAGCATGTGCCCCCACTCTGTCCTGAAGCATCCGTCTTGTGCTGTTGAAGAGCCTGGCTCAAATGATTAGTGGGCGAGTGTTACAAACACTTGACTTGGCCCGAGCAGCCAGACCTTTAGGACCGAGCGAGTCCAAGGAGCCAGGGAAAAAATGCCTGGTGGCGTCGCGCAACAAACAAAACAGTGAAGAGGGATGATGTGAGGGCGAGGGCCGGCCAGCTTGTCAGAGCTTTCTCTTCGCTCTCTGTCAGCGAAGGCTACGGCTGGAAAGGAAAACAGTCATTACTTAATGAGCCACTTAATAGATCCCTCTCTACTTGGGTTTCATTATTTGTATTGTAAATCCTTCGCAGGGCTCATTTGCTAGTCATTCATTTCGAGCTGCCAAGGCCAAGTGCGGCATTATGTAGAAGCAAAACCACACGGGCTGGAAAATACTTGGGGCTGAATGACAAATACGATTATTCTGAAGTTATCTCCAAATAATTTCTTTTTTCCCGAGCTGCTAAAATGAGATGTCTTTTGTTAACATTTAATAACGCTCGTTCATCAGGCGGCCTAGCAGGCAGACACGGGCTATGAGAGGCAGAGGGAGGGAGGGGCACGATGCACGATGCGGCGCTGGAGAAGCACCGGCAAACTTTTCAACGGGGGGCAGCTTCCTAATCCATCTGGTGCTCGGAGACAGCGTCTTAATCACGCCCTAATTACATCCTGTCCTTCACCGCAGTGCAAACACTGAGACAGGAAGACGGAGGACAGCGAGGAAAGACAACCAGGAAATGGCTTATATAGCTGCCCACATGCTTTTCTGTGTCACTTAGTATGTGTCAGCCGTGCACGTCGCTGTGTGCACGTCTCTGTGTGTGTGCACGTTGCTGTGTGTGCACGTCGCTGTGTGCACGTCTGTGTGTGCACGTCTGTGTGTGCACGTTGCTGTGTGCATGTCTCTGTGTGTGCACGTCGCTGTGTGCACGTCTGTGTGCACCTTGATGTGTGTGCACGTTGCTGTGTGCATGTCTCTGTGTGTGTGCACGTCGCTGTGTGCACGTCGCTGTGTGCACGTCTCTGTGTGCGCGTCACAGTGTGCACGTAGCTGTGTGCACGTCTTTGTGTGTGCATGTTGCTGTGTGCACGTCTCTGTGTGTGCACGTAGCTGTGTGCACGTCTCTGTGTGCACGTTGCAGTGTGCACGTCTCTGTGTGCACGTCTCTGTGTGCACGTTGCAGTGTGCACGTCTCTGTGTGCACGTAGCTGTGTGCACGTAGCTGTGTGCACGTCTTTGTGTGCACGTAGCTGTGTGCACGTAGCTGTGTGCACGTCTCTGTGTGCACGTAGCTGTGTGCACGTAGCTGTGTGCACGTAGCTGTGTGCACGTAGCTGTGTGCACGTCTCTGTGTGCACGTCGCTGTGTGCACGTCTCTGTGTGCACGTAGCTGTGTGCACGTAGCTGTGTGCACGTTTCTGTGTGCACGTAGCTGTGTGCACGTAGCTGTGTGCACGTCTCTGTGTGCACGTTTCTGTGTGCACGTAGCTGTGTGCACGTAGCTGTGTACACGTAGCTGTGTACGCTCGTCGCAGTGATTCTTTGGAGATGCACTGCACCTGGAAACAGAGAGACTGTGATTGTGAGGTTTTGCAGCTGATGGTGGGTTCACTCTGTCAGGCAGTGGAGTGACACCTCAGAACAGACAACTGACAGCTGCCAGGGTTCCCACACATTTCCATGGATATAAAATGTCTAAACTTTTCCATGGCTTTTCAAGGATCCATAATAGAATTTCCATTTAATGTGACTCTGTTTGGAGGGGAGGGGAACTGGGGGTGAATAGCGTGATCCTCCCACGCGCTACATCCTGCCGATAAAACTCCTGCACATCATGTATCGGAGGAAGCATGTGCTAGTCTACAACTCTCCCCAGATCGGCAGAGGGGGTGGAGCAACAACCGGGACAGCTTGGCAGGGGGAAATTGGCAAAGTACAATTGTGGAGAAAAGGTGGTGGTGGTGGGGATGACTCATCGCAACCTGGATTTATTTATCTAAACAAATAAATACATAAATACATAAAACACATAGGAGTGCTGCTAGGTGAAAACCTGCGAAATTTTACAAAAGCATAGCATTCTATGGGTTAGACCGTTTTAATCCCTACTTTTCATTCCTATTACTGGTTCTCATGACTCTACAGCATGAGATGTTTAAGTTGAATATCAAAGGCACATCTGTTCCTGACGTGTATTGTCTGAGCTGCTACAGTCTGGCTTTGATCCTTCCATCCTGTCTTAATGCTTGCTTGTAATGTTGGATTGTCGCGCTGCACTCGTTAGCAGCAGTCAGCTAAATGCCTCAAATGTTGCTACTCAAGTACAGTATTGTGATAATATTGTGCCAGAGGCTGACGAATCAATTCCCATCCCCCCCAGATACACATCGACACACTTCCACTCAGATGGTAACAGAGCCTTCCTTGTGGTGGATATATTTAGGTCACTGGTCGATGGTTTTGACAGGTGCACTGTGGGGGGTTCAACCCTGTGTGTCTACGTGTGTGTGTGTGTGTGTGTGTGTGTGTGTGTGTGTGTGTGTGTGTGTGTGTGTGTGTGTGTGTGTGTGTGACTGTGAGCGAGCTCGTGACCGTGCATGTATCCGCTCCACAGTGTGTGACAGTTAAAAGAGAGAGTCGGGGGCCGGGGGGACGTCCCATCGGCATTAAGGAGCCTCTCTCCACGGGACGTGTCAGCCAACGAGCAGCGCAGCCTCAGGGGGGATGGGGGTGGGGGGAGAGGGGGGGGGACGCCTTGTTAATTAAAGGCAGAGTTGTTTGTCAGCGCTGGCATATGATGCGCAGCGCTATCGCCGCCCTGCAGGGGGAAACACCCAGCAAGACTGCTGCAACCCCCTGCAACAACCTCCGTACAGCAGCAACAACCGCTGCAGCGTTACAGTACAGCTTCCACTGGATCACTTTGCATGGTGGTATTCCTGAAGCCTGTGAGTGTGAAGAGAGTGAACATCACACACGTAATGACTTAACGATCATGTTTTCTTCGTGCGTGGCAGAGGTTTTCACACCTCTGCACAAATCAAGAAAGCGTGGAATCTGGCTGGAGGTGGAGCAGCTCGCTGGTGTATCTTTACCTTCTGTGGCCTCAGCTCAGATATGAGATGCTGAGCAGCTCACACTACCATACGCCAATACGTCAAGGTTTGAGTCTTAAAATACATAAAGGCCGAATCCTGATGTTCCCAAGTGGCTCAAGAGAGGCAAGAGATGAAGGTTCTTCAACCTCGCAGACCTCACAGATCATTCCTGTGGCTGGAATCAGCCTAAAGCTCATGTAGTAGGAAGTGAGAAAGTGCAGATGAGTCTCTAAAGCAGTGCTACCAGGACGGCCTGCAGCTCATTTATTGTGAATAAAGCGGTTCTGACTCCAAAATGTCTTCATGTGACAGAGCAGCAGTCCCGAGTGCTAGCTGGCCTTAGCTGCTAATAGGGAGGACATGGTGCCACCTGAGTGCTAACAATGCTGTCTGTCTCAGGACAGCAAGTCATGAATATGACTTGATCCAGAGGGCTGCAAGGACAAACAAGGACACAACGACACCAGCCGCCATGGCCACAACGTCAAACGAATGTGGGCCAGGGGGCAGGGGCATAAAAGGGGGGGGGGGGGGCAGTGTCTTCATGAGTGCACATTGTACGGTTATGACGCTATTGTGGTGACAAAATCTGACAGACAGACAAACATATAAACACCTGGCAAAGTACTCAAAACCGCTGCTGTGGTAGTTCCTGCTACAATGTGTCACCAGGACCACATTTTGATGACACACACACACACACACACACACACACGCACACACACACACACACACGCACATACACACACAAGGTGAAACCAATACAAGCCACACACGCACGCACACTGTCGTGGCTGCTAGCTAGAAATGGTTGTGAGCGATGTTCAGCTTGAGGCCTTATGCCAGCATGTATGTAGTGCATCTTGGCACTGGGTAGAATGTGAGAATGGTGTCAGTAAAATATGGGAGGAGAAAAATAAGTTGCAGGGGGGAGATGAAGTCCTTAGCCAATCTTCCCTGGGTGAAGAAAAGGGGAACAGAAAGCGAGATGTAAATCTCATCCAGAGCTTCTCTTTATGAAAGTCATTTTGGCTCCACGCCCTCTTCACATTGTGCAATATCACTAAATCAAATCCTCATTAAGCTGCATTCAGGAACTGGTGCTGCGGAACCAAAAACACAAACACTTCTCTAAATGCATGTACAGTAAGCAGATGAACAGAAACAAAGCTGTCCATTCATGTTAAATCAGATGTACAGAAACACATCTGTAAATGCATGTTAAAGCAGATGTACATAAACACATCTGTCAATGCATGTTAAAGCAAATGTAAAGAAACACATGTGTAAATGCATGTTAAAGCAGATGTATAGAAACACATCTGTACATGCATGTTAAAGCAGATGTAAAGAAACACATGTGTAAATGCATGTTAAAGCAGATGTACATAAACACATCTGTCAATGCATGTTAAAGCAGATGTAAAGAAACACATGTGTAAATGCATGTTAAAGCAGATGTACATAAACACATCTGTAAATGCATGTTAAAGCAGATGTACATAAACACATCTGTCAATGCATGTTAAAGCAGATGTAAAGAAACACATGTGTAAATGCATGTTAAAGCAGATGTATAGAAACACATCTGTAAATGCATGTTAAAGCAGATGTACATAAACACATCTGTCAATGCATGTTAAAGCAGATGTACATAAACACATCTGTAAATGCATGTTAAAGCAGATGTAAAGAAACACATGTGTAAATGCATGTTAAAGCAGATGTATAGAAACACATCTGTAAATGCATGTTAAAGCAGATGTACATAAACACATCTGTCAATGCATGTTAAAGCAGATGTACATAAACACATCTGTAAATGCATGTTAAAGCAGATGTACATAAACACATCTGTCAATGCATGTTAAAGCAGATGTACAGAAACACATCTGTAAATGCATGTTAAAGCAGATGTATAGAAACACATCTGTAAATGCATGTTAAAGCAGATGTACATAAACACATCTGTCAATGCATGTTAAAGCAGATGTACATAAACACATCTGTAAATGCATGTTAAAGCAGATGTACATAAACACATCTGTCAATGCATGTTAAAGCAGATGTACATAAACACATCTGTAAATGCATGTTAAAGCAGATGTACACAAACACATCTGTAAATGCATGTTAAAGCAGATGTACAGAAACACATCTGTCAATGCATGTTAAATCTGATGTAAAGAAACACATCTGTAAATGCATGTTAAAGCAGATGTACAGAAACACATGTGTAAATGCATGTTAAAGCAGATGTACATAAACAAAGCTGTCCATTCATGTTAAAGCAGATGTACAGAAACACATGTGTAAATGCATGTTAAAGCAGATGTACAGAAACACATCTGTAAATGCAAGTTAAAGCAGATGTACAGAAACACATCTGTAAATGCAAGTTAAAGCAGATGTACAGAAACACATCTGTAAATGCATGTTAAAGCAGATGTACATAAACACATCTGTAAATGCATGTTAAAGCAGATGTATAGAAACACATATGTAAATGCATGTTAAAGCAGATGTACAGAAACACATCTGTAAATGCATGTTAAAGCAGATGTACAGAAACACATCTGTAAATACATGTTAAAGCAGATGTACAGAAACACATCTGTAAATGCATGTTAAAGCAGATGTACAGAAACACATCTGTAAATGCATGTTAAAGCAGATGTACAGAAACACATCTGTAAATACATGTTAAAGCAGATGTACAGAAACACATCTGTAAATGCATGTTAAAGCAGATGTATAGAAACACATCTGTAAATGCATGTTAAAGCAGATGTACAGAAACACATCTGTAAATGCATGTTAAAGCAGATGTACAGAAACACATCTGTAAATGCATGTTAAAGCAGATGTACAGAAACACATCTGTCAATGCATGTTAAAGCAGATGTACAGAAACACATCTGTAAATGCATGTTAAAGCAGATGTACAGAAACACATCTGTAAATGCATGTTAAAGCAGATGTACACAAACACATCTGTAAATGCATGTTAAAGCAGATGTACAGAAACACATCTGTAAATGCATGTTAAAGCAGATGTACAGAAACACATCTGTCAATGCATGTTAAAGCAGATGTACATAAACACATCTGTAAATGCATGTTAAAGCAGATGTACAGAAACACATCTGTCAATGCATGTTAAATCTGATGTAAAGAAACACATCTGTAAATGCATGTTAAAGCAGATGTACAGAAACACATGTGTAAATGCATGTTAAAGCAGATGTACATAAACAAAGCTGTCCATTCATGTTAAAGCAGATGTACAGAAACACATCTGTAAATGCAAGTTAAAGCAGATGTACAGAAACACATCTGTAAATGCAAGTTAAAGCAGATGTACAGAAACACATCTGTAAATGCATGTTAAAGCAGATGTACAGAAACACATCTGTAAATGCAAGTTAAAGCAGATGAACATAAACACATCTGTAAATGCAAGTTAAAGCAGATTAACATAAACACATACATGTATGTAAATGCAAGTTAAAGCAGATGAACATAAACACATATGTACATTAAATGCATGTTAAAGCAGATGAACATAAACACATATGTAAATGCAAGTTAAAGCAGATGAACATGAACACATATGTAAATGCATGTTAAAGCAGATGAACAGAAGGACTGTGGATTAGCGAGAGGGGATTTGCCACTCCGCCGTCACTCACAGAGCAAATCAAACATCTTGTTACTGCTGTGACACACGGATAATTGTGTCATTTCGTTACCAGCTCACTCGTCTGATACGCACAGGGAGACTTCTGGAGGGGTTGGGCTGCAATGAGTCATTGTTTTATAGCGCTGCTGTCAGGTGAAAACCTCACATCTCTGTCAAGTCAACTTTTCAGCAAAAAAACAGGAATAAATAATAGCCTCATTATTAGAATGGGCATGCTTTTATTTATTTATGTATTTATTTATATTTTTATTTATTTATTTATTGTGAAGGGGTTACACGAGCCAAAAGGACAAAACAGTTTCTCAACCCGGATTGTGTAATCTGTTGATCCAAGAAAAAAACATAAAAACTCGCTGAATCATCGCTAAAGTTCTTCAAATCACAAAAATGTGGCGGTGACAAAGCGCGACAGGACAGCTGTGGGACAGGACAGCTGTGTGTGTATGGTGGACAGAAACGGGGGGGATTCAAAGCAAATAAACACACCGTAAACAAATATGGCCGGTGCTGCAAATAGCTTTGAGCTGTAATGAAAGAGGTGATGGGAGGGAGCACGGCGTGACTCTGCGGTGGTGCAGCCTCAGCCTCAGCAGAGTGTTTGGAGTCAAGACGGGAGTGAGATTGATTAACACTCTCCTTCCTCAAAAAGTATTTCCGAGGCGTCCTTCAGTTCTTCTATTTAGGGATGTGCCGATTGCAAAATTCTGGGGCCCGAAATAACAATTTGGCTGATAGGCAATACTGATCTGTTTTTTCACTATTTTACTTTTTTTGACAGGGAAACAAAGAAATCTTCATTATAAACAAATAACTGACCTGTTTTAAAGTCTTGTGAGCCCTTCATCACACTCTCTTTGAATCAGCGAAAATTCAATCATACCGTCATGTTATGTAATTATGAAACAAACAACAAACAACAAATTATGTGACCCAACTGAGAGGTCAAATATCGGCCACTGTTAATCGGTGAACGGCATCTTTTTTTGCCGATGGCCGATTGCAATCAACAAGGCCAGTATTGGCCGCTACCGATATACGGTGCATCCTGACTTTTATTCATTCCAAATGAACCAGAAACATAAAACGTTTTTGTGCACCAGAGGATTTTTCCCAGGAAAAACCTACCAGACACCAAGTGGTTAGAACAGTAAATGGAAAAGCTTTCACAGACTATTCATTTGACACAATTTGTAGCAAAGGACTTAAATCCAGATTAAAAGAAAAAGAGAGAGAGAGAGAGAGAGAGAGTAAACCAGGACATGATGACCATGTGGGCTCGTTGAACCGTGGGAGGACAGGATATTGATGTTGGAGGAGTGCTAATGACATAGTAGTCCCGCTGTACGGCCTGTTATAAACACAGACAGTAGCTCCGCTGTACGGCCCGTTATAAACACAGACAGTAGCTCTGCTGTACGGCCCGTTATAAACACAGACAGTAGCCCCGCTGTACGGCCTGTTATAAACACAGACAGTAGCTCTGCTGTACGGCCCGTTATAAACACAGACAGTAGCTCTGCTGTACGGCCCGTTATAAACACAGACAGTAGCCCCGCTGTATGGCTCGTTATAAACACAGACAGTAGCCCTGCTGTATGGCCCGTTATAAACACAGACAGTAGCCCCGCTGTATGGCTCGTTATAAACACAGACAGTAGCCCCGCTGTACGGCCTGTTATAAACACAGACAGTAGCTCCGCTGTACGGCCTGTTATAAACACAGACAGTAGCTCCGCTGTACGGCCTGTTATAAACACAGACAGTAGCTCCGCTGTACGGCCTGTTATAAACACAGACAGTAGCTCCGCTGTACGGCCTGTTATAAACACAGACAGTAGCTCCGCTGTACGGCCTGTTATAAACACAGACAGTAGCCCTGCTGTATGGCCCGTTATAAACACAGACAGTAGCTCCGCTGTACGGCCTGTTATAAACACAGACAGTAGCTCTGCTGTACGGCCCGTTATAAACACAGACAGTAGCCCTGCTGTATGGCCCGTTATAAACACAGACAGTAGCCCTGCTGTACGGCCTGTTATAAACACAGACAGTAGCCCTGCTGTACGGCCTGTTATAAACACAGACAGTAGCTCTGCTGTACGGCCTGTTATAAACACAGACAGTAGCTCTGCTGTACGGCCTGTTATAAACACAGACAGTAGCTCCGCTGTACGGCCTGTTATAAACACAGACAGTAGCCCTGCTGTACGGCCTGTTATAAACACAGACAGTAGCTCCGCTGTACGGCCTGTTATAAACACAGACAGTAGCTCCGCTGTATGGCCTGTTATAAACACAGACAGTAGCCCCGCTGTACGGCCTGTTATAAACACAGACAGTAGCTCCGCTGTACGGCCTGTTATAAACACAGACAGTAGCTCCGCTGTACGGCCTGTTATAAACACAGACAGTAGCTCCGCTGTACGGCCTGTTATAAACACAGACAGTAGCCCTGCTGTATGGCCTGTTATAAACACAGACAGTAGCTCCGCTGTACGGCCTGTTATAAACACAGACAGTAGCCCTGCTGTACGGCCTGTTATAAACACAGACAGTAGCCCTGCTGTACGGCCTGTTATAAACACAGACAGTAGCTCCGCTGTACGGCCTGTTATAAACACAGACAGTAGCTCCGCTGTATGGCCTGTTATAAACACAGACAGTAGCCCCGCTGTACGGCCTGTTATAAACACAGACAGTAGCCCCGCTGTACGGCCTGTTATAAACACAGACAGTAGACCCGCTGTACGGCCTGTTATAAACACAGCGACATTAGCCATCAGTCACTCTGCAGGGGTCAAGAGGGTCACACACTCCCTCCACCGACGCCACTGTGGGCCTATTACAGCACAACGCAATAGGTCAGTGCTGTTCTCTGGCTAAATGCTGCTGTGTCCTCTGGATAATTGATAAGCAATTAGCGGAGCCAGGCACCGTAGGTGAGGAGCTGCACTCGAGCACACAGTTGAGCGTAATGCCCGACGGAAATTTTCAAGGACTGTAATTCACTCACTGGCTGAAAATCCCATGTAAAAGCAAAGCACTGATGTTACAGAGGGGCAAAAACAGCCAAACCGATGAGGCTTATTACCTGAATGTGATTGGATGATTGTTGTTACTTACAGTCAGTCCAAAATTAACTTTTCGGCTCATCTGCCAATGGCAGATAACTTGAGAAAATGTACCAGCCAAAAATATTAAACTGCATCATGACTAAAAATAAGTACCTCAAGTTTTTAGTCTGCAAACTCCTCTTAATACTTTATACTTACACTTCTCTCACCATGTATGTGATGCAGCCCAATATGCTATTGTTCCAAATTTTTTCTCAAAGGTGCAAAAGTGACACAAGCTACGCTTTAACTCCCAAGGCAAAACCCCCCACTTCCTGTCTCATCCTAGCTAATTCTAGGTAGCTTGACAAAGCTAACCGGGACCGCAAACCAAGCCCGGTGGAACTTTTCAGCCAGAGCAGAAGCTAGCTGCTAGTACAGAGGCAAAGGGAAATAAAGCTATTCGCCACTCGGTTCCCCGATGTCGTTTTGCCCTAAACGCAGCGTTTCACCATGCGGTGTAACGTTTCTGTCTGTGACAAGTGCGTCTCTGTCTCAATACTCCTGGCAGCTAGCGATCTGTCTCTTACCTCTGTGTTGGTGATCTCAGCCAGGTCTATAAGCACATCAAAAACTATGCTGTGATTATGACCGAATTCACCGGGCCAGCTGGCGGGACCAAATTTTTTTTTTTTATCCGCCAAACCCAGAATTGACCAGCGCTTGGTGCTTGGCAGGTGTTAGTTTTGGACCCTGCTTCCAGTTGGACACAAAGGTAAGTGTTGTGCTTGTTATTGTGGGCACGTGCAGGGAAAACACGCTCAGCCCTTCACAGAAGCACCACATCCACCAACAACAACATCTAATAAGCGCAGTCCATCTGCATGCAAATCAATCCAATTACCAGCAAGTGAGTCTCACTTCACAGTCACACCCAGCTCCATCACGCCTCATTTGATTGGCCCTGGAACATAAGCTAGCAGGTAGAGCACAGCACACTACAGTGTATTCATTTAGCAGTGAGGCAGCGAGGAAAACGCCCAGAGATTAGGTGTCAAATTAAAATCTAGGGAGCAGCATAGTAAAAGACACATGGAGTGTTAGCCCTACTCTTAAGGGGGCTAACGGCTAAACACACTGGAGACTATTCCTCGATGTCAGTGTTGACAGCAGTGGAGACACCCATGCATGCTGGAGGATGCTGCCTGCCAGTAGAAGGCACTTTTCCGCTGTGACATCCTCAAAGTCTTTCAGAGTCAGCAGCTGTCAGGAGATACTGTACACATACACACACACACACACACACACACACACACACACTGTACACACACACACACACACACACACACTGTACACACAGTACACACAGCTGTCAGGAGATACTGTACCCACAGCGCCAAGGGCAGCCATGCTCACACGTAAGATCACAGTGCACTACACGCATGCCAATCCAGACATGGCTGCTCACACACACGCACGTGCACACACACACACACACACACACACACACACACACACACTCGCACACACTTCATCCACATTTTGACCACAAACACAAGCAATTACAAGCTTGATGAAACGTCGCAATAGTAGTCTATTCCTATATAGGGGACTCACTCACTCGTCGTGAGTTCATAGAGGTTGTATATGCTACTTTATGGTATTTTCGAAATTTTGCTATGGCATCACTATGGGATTTTATGAGGTGTAACACAATGATCATTTTGGCTGTGGAATTGGTAGTATCGTTATACTACTCACCCTCCCCGTCTCTCTCTCTCTCTCTCTCTCTTTCACCCCTATCTGCTTTCACAGCCACTCTGAGTAGCACGAAGGGGCCAGGCTAAATGGAAGAGCAATATAATTACTGGTGACCCGGGCAGGTTCAACTTGTTAACAGATGGGAGGTGGCAAATTGATGACCACCAGCTCCAAGTGAGCGAATCCTCCGTTCGTCCTGTGTATCCCACTGGACAAGGTGCATCGTGCAATTAGTGAACTGCAACTGTACATTCTGTTATTAGACTGAGTTGACTAAGCCAGCACCCACTACCCACTACGCAGTGCCCACTATGTAGGAGGCAAGTGTCAATCATGTCTGATGAGTGTCATAGCTAAGCCTACAGACACGGGAGGCTGTCAGTGAAACAAAGTGCGCTTGACTGTTAAATGGTGTCATGTTGAAACACATTGACCTCAGAGGATATGGCCTTAGCTAAGGCTTATGAAAGCTACTGATTCATATTACAACCACAATAATGAGGGCGACTATCCCCAGTATAAGCAGGAGGGGATGGGGGGGGGGGTGTTGGAGAGAAGTGCCTGTCTTGTCAGTCAGCTGGTGTCCCAGAGGGAGCCATGTTTTATTTATCATTTGGAACATTAGGAGATAAGAGAGATGAGCGGATGTCACAAGAGAGCCTCCTTTCTTCCCCAAATCACTCCTCAAACATCACACACACACATGACAGACACAGATATAAACACAGTGATCTGACTGTGACATCACACACACACATGCCAGACACAGATGATATGAACACAGTGATCTGACTGTGACATCACACACATGCCAGACACAGATGATATGAACACAGTGATCTGACTGTGACATCACACACATGCCAGACACAGATGATATGAACACAGTGATCTGACTGTGACATCACACATGCCAGACACTGATGATATGAACACAGTGATCTGACTGTGACATCACACATGCCAGACACTGATGATATAAACACAGTGATCTGACTGTGACATCACACACAGCAGACACAGATGATATGAACACAGTGATCTGACTGTGACATCACACACATGCCAGACACAGATGATATGAACAGTGATCTGACTGTGACATCACACACGCAGACACAGATGATATAAACACAGTGATCTGACTGTGACATCACACACAGCAGACACAGATGATATAAACACAGTGATCTGACTGTGACATCACACACATGACAGACACAGATGATATGAACACAGTGATCTGACTGTGACATCACACACAGCAGACACAGATGATATAAACACAGTGATCTGACTGTGCCTGTTACAGCTGACTGCTGCAATAGACAGGTTATCAAAGAGCAAGATGTCAGGAGTGCAGTGACAGACTGCTTAGTGCTGATAGCAATAGAAAGGGCCATGCTGCCCAACACAAACAAACAACACAGACACAGCAGCACCTTTGACAAAGCATTGCTGCCAGTGAATCCCACCTCATTAACAAGCCTTCAACTGATGACATGATGCAAACACAGGCGCGTGCCACAGGGCTTCTCAAACATGTCCCTGTCAAGGACCCTGAATAGCCACACATCAGGCCCCACGAGGCCCCATTTGATAGGTCCCACTTAACCCCTTGTGGGAACGCTTTTGTTACTGTTGATTTAGTTGTGAATAGTGTTATATGTGTACCTGGGGGGATAGTAGTGGTGAGAGTGACACTTAGGATTAAGAGTACCCCATACGTGGCTCTCAGCGTGCAGGTCCAGAGACCACCAGGGGTTCTTGAGGGGGTTCCAGCCAGGTGTCCCCAACAAATTGATGAACTAGTTTCTTTATTTACAAGAAGTTAATATACAATTAGAGAATGTAGGAGAATGACTATTTTGAGCCTAGTTCCCACTGTTATCTCTCTAGACAGCTTTCTGGACAAGTCATATCTAACGGCAAAAAGTATTCTCAAATTTTCATCAAATGTGGGTCGTGGCTCTGTGGACTAAATGAGGGGTCCTTGATATGAAAAGAGGTGAGAATGGCTGCCCTAAGGCCCCCTGGACCTCAGGTTGAGAACCACTGGCCTACACAATCACACAGGTGAGAGTTTATCATTGTGATTAGAATAACTATTCTAATTTAGGAGCATCTCTCTCTGCTGAATTAGCCTACATGAGACTAGTCATGTTGCTGGAGGGGTTTGGGGGCATCAAGAGGACCCCCACTTTGACAACCACGCTACAGTACTGATACAGTCCGTGTGCATATATTATATATATAACAAGGTAAGGTGGTCCTTACCTCCAGACGCTCCAGGCTGATGAAACTGGCGATAGCAAATCCATCAATGATATCCTCCTCCTGAGAGCTGGACTCGCGTCTCTTCCTGCGGGGGGGACGCGGGGCTCTGGCTGCGGCTGCGGGGCGAGGAGCCTTTTTGCCGGGCAGGGAGGCGGCTGTTGTGTCCCCCCTCCCCGGCGGGCTGCGTCCCTCCTCCCTGTCGGAGCAGGAGGAGTTGGGGTCGACGGGGCTGCAGCGGGCGTCTCTGCTCCCTGCCTCGCGCAGCCTGCGCACCCGCTCCCGCTTGGTCCGGCATCTCCGAGCCTGCTTCAATTTCCCATCCATGTTATTATAAGAGAGGGGTTGAGGAAAGATGTGTGTGTGTGTGTGTGCGCGCGGCGTGCGCGCGTGTGTGTGTGCACGCGCGTGCGTGTGTCACTCCACACAGTGTGTATGCTCGCCTAAATGGTCGCTGCGCCCTGTAATAACAAATACACACTGGACTGAGAATTGTAGCCTGGCGCTATAACGAGAAGATAGATAGGGGTGTGTGTGTAATAACAACGCAAATATAGGCTAATACCACTCAATGACCTTGAGTATAAACCTCCCCAATAAGCTGAATGTTCAAGTAGTATCCCATGCATGCGATATATAGGCTATCTAAAACATTTACCCAAAGCGGATTCCACGCGTTATTTGATTAATTTGCACCTATGTCGACGCGTTCCCCCCCGTGAAAAGCAGGTGCAAAAACGGCGTAACAGCGGGAATCCACGCATTACACTCGCTTCGGAACTTTTGTTGCATCGGAATAATAACAGGCAGCAACGTTAAAGCCTCTATAGCCTCGCTGCATACCGCAGACTACTACAGCGCAGCAGAGAAATCATGTCGCTGCCGCTGCCCGTTGTTGTTTTCCACCAGCCCAATCCATGATCCAAAGGCTGTCAAACACCGAGCCAGGGCGAGAGATCCGTCCGGGAAGAAAGCACGCACACCCCGCCGGACCAGCTAGTATCGATTGCGGCTGGCAAACGGGCGAATAATCCTATAGGCATTGACAAGTTTGAAGCCGTATTCCTCTATATGCGCGTCAGGGGCAGCAGGGATCCCAAGTCTGGCGGCTACTTATGCGCAATATTTCCTAAATGGATCCGATCCGTCCGAAACAAGACAGCCATCCACTGTGTGTAATCAAACTCCATCGGGCTCGAAAGCAAAGCGGTCTATTCCAGTTTAGATCATGTGAAGTTTCCCATAAATCCACTCCGATCCGTGCCTTGGTTTGCTCAGTGAGCTCGTAGTGTTTTCTATTGGCATAATAAGGCTTTGATAAGTGTTCCTTAAAGCGACAGGAGTGATTAAAATCTCTTCTAGACCTCTCTCATTCCCTTCACCCGAAATTAGGAGACACAGTAAAACCCACATAACTGACGTATTTCCGCCATCCCTGGCCTGCAATTTACCATAGGAAGGAAACTGGTGTAAAAAAATAAAAAAATCATTCTCTCACTTTGTCACAGAGGCACTATTTTAATCTGTCTGCCAGCGCCGGTGTCACATCACCCCCCGCCCCCTCCCCCTCCCCTTCCTCCTTGACTGTTGTCGCTGTCACCGTTAGAAATGCTGCTGCGCACTCATCTGTCAAGGGCTTTGACAGCTTCTCCATTCTGACCACGCTGACGTTGGCCGTCATCGCTCTCTGGCATCTGCTCTCAGATCAGTCACTATAGTGCACTGTGTTGCTTGGTGGAACAAGCTCAATCAGTCTCCAGATTTAAACTTTTAGCCTACATTCCATGAGTACCGGTAGGCTATTTCTAGGCTATATTTTTTCTTTTTCTTTTACTTTGGGGAGTGCTTAAACCCAGTAGGCCATAAACCCACAGAAGGAGCCCCTGGGCCCCAGGTCAGTCCTTCTGTGGGTTTCAGGGGGTCCCCAGCAAAAAGAGGAATAGTGTCATTTTTCTGTTATTTCAATCACCAGTTAGATGAGATGACTGATTGTACAGTACGACTATTCTGATTACAGGTTTGTTTCACTCTGTGGCTATCACTCCGCCTACTACACAAGAGACAGACAGCTATGCAATTATTTTCTAATCAAAATCACATCTAACACAAAAAGTATTCTTAGGTGGCGGGTTCTTGGGACAAAACGTAATCAAATGGGGTCTGTCACTCATACGTTTTGAAAAGATTCTACCCTAGACTAGAATTATGTGCGACTACAACTGAAAGTATATTCCTGGTGATGTTTACTGTTAGGAGAACCTTTATGACATGACAAAGTAGAGGAGTCAGGGAAACCGCGCCTCCTTTGTAAATGTCTGGCTGCTATTTGCATAATGCTTTGCTTAACTGGAAACTCGCTCTCTCTCTCGCTCCAAGCTGGAATAAAGCAAAACCTGTGGCAGAGCTCTTTTTCTACATAGAGCTGTAAAGCTGCCATCGTTCATGCCATGTCTCATTCCTATTGGCCGATTATTTCAACTTTATCAGACAGTATACAGCATGAGGGCTGTGTGTGTGGTCCTGTCTTTATCAGACAGTACACAGCATGCGGGCTGGCTGTGTGTGTGGTCCTGTCTTTATCAGACAGTATACAGCATGAGGGCTGTGTGTGGTCCTGTCTTTATCAGACAGTATACAGCATGAGGGCTGTGTGTGTGGTCCTGTCTTTATCAGACAGTATACAGCATGAGGGCTGTGTGTGGTCCTGTCTTTATCAGACAGTATACAGCATGAGGGCTGTGTGTGGTCCTGTCTTTATCAGACAGTATACAGCATGAGGGCTGTGTGTGTGGTCCTGTCTTTATCAGACAGTATACAGCATGAGGGCTCTGTGTGGTCCTGTCTTTATCAGACAGTATACAGCATGCGGGCTGGCTGTGTGGTCCTGTCTTTATCAGACAGTATACAGCATGAGGGCTGTGTGGTCCTGTCTTTATCAGACAGTATACAGCATGAGGGCTGACTGTGTGTGTGGTCCTGTCTTTATCAGACAGTATACAGCATGGGGGCTGTCTGTGTGGTCCTGTCTTTATCAGACAGTATACAGCATGAGGGCTGTGTGTGTGGTCCTGTCTTTATCAGACAGTATACAGCATGAGGGCTGTGTGTGTGGTCCTGTCTTTATCAGACAGTATACAGCATGAGGGCTCTGTGTGGTCCTGTCTTTATCAGACAGTATACAGCATGAGGGCTGTGTGTGTGGTCCTGTCTTTATCAGACAGTATACAGCATGAGGGCTGGCTGTGTGGTCCTGTCTTTATCAGACAGTATACAGCATGGGGGCTCTGTGTGTGGTCCTGTCTTTATCAGACAGTATACAGCATGGGGGCTGTCTGTGTGGTCCTGTCTTTATCAGACAGTATACAGCATGGGGGCTCTGTGTGTGGTCCTGTCTTTATCAGACAGTATACAGCATGAGGGCTGTGTGTGTGGTCCTGTCTTTATCAGACAGTACACAGCATGAGGGCTGTGTGTGTGGTCCTGTCTTTATCAGACAGTATACAGTATACAGGTCGGAAATCGGACTTCCGAGCTATCTGGAACGCAGCATAAGCTAAATTCATAACAGCGATTGTCCGGCAGTGAACGGGTGGATAAAGTGAAACAGACAATTGAACTATTGATTTAAGGACTACTGTGGTATGTGTGTGTTTTTTGTCTTTGTTTTAATAACCCATATGAAACAGCTGGCCCCCAGGTATGTTCACGTTATCTAATCTGGCCCCCATTCAAAAAGTTTGGACACCCCTGCCATAGGGCCTCTATTATAAATCCAATTTTACAGAAGCACAGATGTGAGAAACGCTTCCATGCGAGTTCATCCCAAATTGTATCTGATGCACACTTTTCTTAACTGTGCAAATCACACCTTGGACTTTTATGCAGGTGCACCGCAAATCGGTGAATCTTCCCATTCCTAGAGTGTAGGCTGTGTATCATCTTTAGGGGGGGCATTTCCACTAGGGCCACCCTTGCTAAAAACACACACTTTTATTATAGCACTTTGGACAAAAGCATCCAATAGGATGCTGAGCTGACGGTGAGAGAAGTGGGCATACTGTACAATAAAAGGTAATGAGATGAGTTCACACTCAGTACTACGCCTTAGGATACTGAGCCAGCAACAACAACTCATCCTAACACCTAAGGAGAGAAGACACCTATATGAACGACATTATCTCAGAATATTTGACTTTGGTACAATCGTTTCACCTTTTCTTGCATGCATACCCATAGTCCACTTCCCCATTAGGAAAACCCAATACAAATCAAATCAAACTGTTTACACTTTCAAAAGCCACAGCAATGAACTTCTGTAATTTCCGCAAGGTCTCTCTTTTTTTTTTAATCTTTTTTAATAAAGCAATTTGGACTGTTTGCAATTTTCATTAACGAGAGTCAGGGGAGGAAAAAGATTTAATACTGGCGATGACTTCAGTTTCCTGAAGCAACTAATATCCAAGGCTTTTTACTGTTAATGTTCTTCTCATACGGAGGGAGAAGAAAATAACGAAAATATCCAATCAATGTGAAATATTGCTTTGAATCCAATCTGACCTTTACGGTACTGGACCAAAGCAGCAAGGCCCAGACTGAAATATTCAGAAAGTCAGCACTGTGTTTCGGGTGTGTGTGGGGGGGGGTTTCTGGTCTGGTCGGATCCTTCTGTGCAGTTGCAAAACAAATGCATCAAAACGAAACAGAACAGAAAAAGAAACTACTTTTATGCAAATATGGCAGCGTACTCCAGGGTGAATGATGCGAATGATTCAATCAGAAACTACTCAATGTGAGAGAATGCAATGAGGTTGAGGCATTGCTGTGTCAGGTGGCATTATTGTAATGTAATCTATACCAAAGAAAGCAGTGTTATTATAGTTAGTCCATTTTACATGGCTATTCAATACAAGCTCTTTAACCATGTTGAAATGAATGCATATGTTGTGGAAGATTGAATTAGTAGCCTGGTTAAAACTGTCCTGATCACATGACCTCACATGTTTCGCTCCACGGATCAGCCCTCCACATCGATTTCAGTGGGTGGGAGTACTTGCCTTGACTGACAAACTCCTTCAGCCAATCAGAGACACCAAATCCAAATACACTCGGAAGAACGGCTAAAACGTCTTTTCCGCCGAGAAACTATAGTGCATATGTTTGCATGTATGCATAATGTTTACTAATAGCCTTAATATGACTGCTCGTTGCTTCGGGAGACACCATTATAGTTTTGCCTGATTGGCCCAGTCACATCCTCAATACAACGCAGTCCCTGATTGGCCGGGTCACATCATCAATACAACGCACTCCCTGCCCGGTTACATTGTAATTTCAAGAAATCGATGTGGGTGGCTGGAAGTCCAGACTGATCTGTCATGTGATCAGGATGGTTTTAACCAGGCTAACACCAAGGCAGTTTAAGGCCACATTCAGCTGCGGTTGGAAATCAGCTTAATCAGGGGCGGGGTTTGGCTGCACACGCCCCTCGTGCAACTTTCCACACAGATTTGAGGATAACGTCCAATCATAACGGCTCTCGACCTGCACGTGGCTTGAGAGAACAATAAACCAGATAAGTAGTGCATCAATCTTTGGGCAAATGGACCTTTGGAGAATGTAAATCGGTTTTGCCTTACCCAACCTCCCCAACCGCTGTGCATAACACCCCTCTCTATTTGAGTGGCTTTGGAAGAACTCATTCAGTAAGGAGATAAAAAAATATATAGGGGTGCGGGGTTGGGGCAGAGTGAGAGGGCCGTGGAGGAGAGGGAAGAGATTACCTCTGTCTCTTCCATGCTACGCTACTATTTGCTGTGAGCTAGCCATAATCCATCGCTACAGACTCTGAGCTCCCACATCCCAGTCAGTCATTCAAACAGTCATCTCTTTGAAACGCTTCGCCCCGGCCGCACCGTGTGACATTTAAGTGGCGGGAATTGTTTTTCTTGCTGCCGCGATAAGGACGCCCAGGAGGGTCAAGGTGTTTTTCGGCTACTTTGCGTCAAGATTCAATATTCAATATTCAAGATGATTTTAAAAGCCATAGTGAGGAAACATGTTACAAACGAGGAATTTGTCATTTTCCAGCATGCAGCGCAGCGATCAATTGTTGCAGTCAGGGGGCACCGGGGGGGGGAGGGGGTGGGGGTGGGGGGGTCGGTTCTGGTACTGTAAGACATCAGTCTTTTGCCATGGGGGAGGACCCTGAAGACTTTATGTCCTGGATATTTGGGGTCGGCCATCATTTTCTGAGACCGCTTCAGTATCCTGACAGTGTGTACAGTAGGTCCTGAATGGATGGCAGGAGATAGTTCTTCTGAGAGTTTTGGAGGCACGGGATTGAAGGTTGAGGGATCAGAAGGAGGAAATCTCCCCTCAAGTAGGCCTACGCACGTTTCGCTTGTGAGGAATATAGCCCCACAGAAATCAATAGATGTCATAGTGCAACGCTAGACAGCTGTAAGATACACAGTTCTCCAGTGTTGGTTATGAAGAAAATCAATTCAATTGGCTTCGCAACCTAATTTTCTAACAGTCGGCGAACACTTAATGCATCACGAGCACATTCCCATTTGTGGCATCCAGTGGTTCTCAATGTGGGTTCCGGGGACCACCAGGGTGCCCCTTGAGGGGCTTCCAGCAAATTGATGGACTCTTAATCTTCAGCAATTCATACATTCTCTTATTCACCGCATGTGTCAGCAGATTTTTGATATCTGGATTTGTTTAGATTTTTTTTTAAATTAGTATTATTTTTTTAATAATGTAGTTATAATCATTTTATATTTAGAGTCAAACCTATTCTTCTAATACACACTGCATTGAGAAATATAGGTGTTTGCATAGCAAGATAGTTGGCTATAGGCTACCAGCTAAAGTTGGTAGCCATCGGATCTGACCTTGGCCGAGGCGGAAGATTGGGAAGAAATTCAGCTGAAATTCTTTGTGCTAACCTAAAAGTAGCTATCTTAGCTTGCTTGCAGTCGGTTAACAGTTTACTTGTTGCTTGGCAACACTTGGTAGTGCAATCCCGAGGGAACTGTTTTTGTTGGCAGAGACAAATAACATACACAAATCATCTGTTGTCTCTATTATCTTTTAAAATGTCACTGTTATCACTTTGTTTATACGACTCTTGTATAAAAGCAATATCACACTCGAGGTTATGCTGTCGTACTGTATCGGCAGGGCTGTGATTATCTTTGGCAGTCTGCCTGTGGCCTCAGTCGTTCCTACAATGCAATCACAGCTGTGCTGATAGAGTACAACAGCACTGCCTGACTCATTGTGATATTGCTTATTTAAACTGTATTTAACCACACAGGTTAATAAAGAACATAAAACCCAAATATGATGAAGAATATGACAGACTATGAGTTAGAAAAGGTCAGCTAAATGTCACTACATTATTATAACAATAGAATGGAACAGAAAGGTACAGTATCATATTGCCAACCACATTTCAGACACTTAAAGATAGCATCGGCTCTCACAAATTGATGGCAATAACTGTAGGTATAGATACACTCAGTCATGTTATTTCCGGTAACGTGTGTGTGTGTGTGTGTGTGTGTGTGTGTGTGTGTGTGTGTGTGCGTGCGCGTGGCCATGGGGGAAAATGGGAGGATTTTCCCCCACGCTGACTCATTGACAACGCGTCTATGACGAGACACCGCCTCAATGTATTATGTAAATGTTCCTGAAATCAGATTAAATGCTACGATTTACCTCAAAAACTCATAGAGCCTACACAAAATGGGGGCGCAGGAAAAGTGAACAAGCCTCGAAGATGGACTAAAGGCTCCGAGCTCATCCAGAATGGCTCGACTGTTTTGGTAGGGCTTTAAACTGGAGTTATATTCCAAATTGAGATATCCATCATTTGACACCTCTTACAAAAGAATTGATAGCTGAACACGAGCTTGGGTAGGCGACTTATATTTCGACAGACCAGTCCGTCTATATCATCTTAGAGATGTTGAATGATGACCTGAGAGTAATGATTTTTTCGAAATGCATATTTAACACTGGAATTAAACCCAGCCTTCAGTAGTACAACATCAAGCGGGAAGCTAAAAACATTCATATATGCGCAATTGTGTCTGTATCCATTTACAAAGGAAGGCTGCTTAGCAGGAAACTGCTGCTAGAAAACTCCCTCCATCTGTAATGATGAACCTCTACTGTCACACGTAATCAGAGATATTACATTTTGGCCTTACATAATTAATCAACGAGTCAGTGAATAACTTATGATCCAAGTCATCAATTCTATTTGGCCAAGTCATTACTATGAGTGAAGTCAATAGGGGGCTGCTTCTTCCTCTTGAAAGTCATACGCAGGCTTCCCTCGGGATGTCGTACAGTACGTTTATTTATGCATCAAATGATCTACATAATCTTTCATCGTATCTCCTGCTATTTTATTATAAATATGCACTCAGAGTACATCAAGTGTTCAACTCAATGATAAAAGGTCAATAGATAATCATTATGGAATTCATGTAGAGTGGTGTGCACACTCTGTTGCCCAACAGTATGTCTTATGATGTCTTGTCTGCCCTTTATGTGAGGTTGTGTTGTTCATATTTGCATCCTTGTGAATGGCTTTAGCCTGGCATGCAAATGTTTCACAGTGAAATCATGCATGAGGCCATTAACTTAAACCTTCTTAACACATCTGTGTACATGTGACAGTAGCTATACCACATCTGTGTACATGTGACAGTAGCTATAACACACCTGTGTACATGTGACAGTAGCTATATCACATATCTGTAGGTGAAATATAACTGTTAGGGTAAAAAATAACAGGTTCTATGGTTTTTGCCTGGTGGAGAGACGCATGCATGACAGGCGCTCCCTCTCTTTACATGCAAATCCAGCGGGTGTCTCTGAGTGTGTTTGATCTCGGGGGCCGCTGTTTGCTAATCAAGTGCCTTGTGAAAGCCATGGGAGCGTGATAAGAAGCAGAGTACAATACATCTGCTCAGAGACTGTTTGATAAGAAGCAGAGTAGAATACATCTGCTCAGAGACTCTCTCTCTGTTTGAACGCACTCATTTGACAGCCTTTTAACGTTCAATCTGCCCGTCGTCCATTTTCCATTCTTGCCGCTCGTTTGTTATTCTGCCATGCCTCTCAGCCGCTCTTTGAATATAGATGTACTGTATTACCACTGCAGATAATGTACTGTATTACCACTGCAGATAATGCATGAATATAGATGTACTGTATTACCACTGCAGATAATGTACTGTATTACCACGGCAGATAATGTACTGTATTACCACTGCAGATAATGTACTGTATTACCACTGCAGATAATGCATGAATATAGATGTACTGTATTACCACTGCAGATAATGCATGAATATAGATGTACTGTATTACCACTGCAGATAATGCATGAATATATATGTACTGTATTACCAATGCAGATAATGCATGAATATAGATGTGCTGTATTACCACTGCAGATAATGCATGAATATAGATGTGCTGTATTACCACTGCAGATAATGCATGAATATAGATGTACTGTATTACCACTGCAGATAATGCATGAATATAGATGTGCTGTATTACCACTGCAGATAATGCATGAATATAGATGTACTGTATTACCACTGCAGATAATGCGTATCAACGGCGCTCAAAGGGACAGAAACACGAACATTTTTGAGGATTGCGTTTTTTAGCGAAGATGCCGAGTGAACTTGGCTTGTTATTATTATAATATTATAATGTAGTCTGAAAGATGTCTGCCTTAAGTCAAAATGTGAATATGCCACTGTCTCGGACTTGTCTTATCACTATACTGCCTTATTGCTTATTGTTGCATATTGCTTATTGCTTATTGCTTATTGCCTTATTGCTTATTGTTTTTGCACTCATATGCCCTGCTATATTTGTACTATGTTGTAAACGGAGTCCACAGCACAAGAATTTCACACGTGATACTTGTACCATGGAGTGACAATAAAAATCTTGAATCTTGAATCTTGAAAATGCAGTTTGGAAGGCTCAAAACCCTCTGACCTGAGTGAAGAAAATATCGGCGGAGAAAATCAAAGTTTCACTGATAAATACTTATAACTTGAATACTTAGGAAAAATCTGTCAGTGTACACATCCCTCTATCAGTTTACTACTGAATAACTACAGTGTCAGCACTTTGTCATTCCCAGGGTGTGAATGTGTGTAACTGTATGAATGTGAAGCAGGGTGTTGGTGATAAAGCGCTTTCCCTCGATAAATAGAAGAAACAGAAATAGAATAAAAGATAAACACTCTACAAGCGTCCGGGTAGTGCAGCGGTAGATTCCCTGCCTACTAGGGGTGGGGGGAAAATCGATACACCATAGTATCGCAATATTTTGCCTGATGATATTTGGATGCCAAGTAAAGATATTAAAAAAATAAATAATAATAATATATATATATATATTTTTTGCAGGCCATGCCATGCCAGGGCACCGGGCATCTGCCCGAAGCGCCCGATTTTGCAGTCCGCGCCTGCAGTGGCGTATTGAGTCCAGAGAAGCTTAATAATGTAGGCTACATGTGGCGCAAAAACAAAACAAAACTTCCGTTGAGGTCAAGGAAAAGGTAGGAAAAGGAGTTAGACAATATATCGAAATATCGCAATATTCAATATATCGCCATACTACTGTAGCATATCGCAATATCGCAATACTATCGTATCGTGACTCAAGTATCGTTTTAGTATCGTATCGTGGGCATCTGGTGATTCCCACCCCTACTGCCTACCGGCATGAGGGTCGCAGGTTCGAGCCCCCATGTTACCCCCGGCTTGATCGGGCATCCATACAGGCACAATTGGCCGTGTCTGCGGGGTGGGAAGCTGGATTAAGGGTATGTGTCCTGGTCGCTGCACTAGTGCCTCCTCTGGTCGGTTGGTGTGCCTGTTCGGGGGGGAGGGGAACTGGGGGGAATAGCGTGATCTTCCCACGCGCTACGTCCTGCCGGTGAAACTCCTCGCTCTCAGCTGAAAAGAAGCGGCTGGCGACTGACTGCACATGTGTCAGAGGAAGCATTTGTCGTATAATGTCCCGCACCTTTCCCCCCTTCACACCCTGGGCTGTGTGGACAGATGCGTATGGGACAGGAAACGGTCCGGCAGGAAAGGGCTCCCTCGTTAAGCAGGACAACACGGACAGCCTTCACCGCTGCCTGTTCCTGTGCTGCCTCCTCTTGTTTACCCTCGCTGTTAACATTGTGCTCATTAGAGCTGTGTCGCTGCAGCTCCGTGTGAGAAAAACATGCTGAGAGACCTTCTCTCTCTCTCTCTCTCTCTCTCTGTCTGTCTTTTACTTTCTGTCTGTGTCACTCACTCACTTATTCAGGCGTTCTCCTAACAAGATCCTGGGCGAGGGGAAGGCCTAGCTCCCCCCGCGTGACAGTTTGTCACAAAGTGTCAGCCCGTCGAGGAAACATCACCTCTGCTAATGTGGTCTTGTCTGATACCGCCCCGAGGTTGGGAAAAAAAATCTGCCACTTGTGAACGGTTTGCAGGGTGCACCCGACACATGGCTGCACGCTGCAGAAAGCCCAGGCGAGTGAGAGTGAAGGGAGGGGGAGGGGACAGCGGAGGGGGAGGGGTCAGTGGAGAGGGAGGGGCAGGGGGGATTGTGGACTTGGCACGAGTGATTGCTGCAGCTTCTGGGGCTCGGTGGCCCGGGTGGCTAATTGCAGCGTGGCCGGTACGTTTCTGTTGCTCTCACAAAGAGGCTATAGAGGAAAGAGACGACTCACACCCAGTCCAATCTCTGCTTGTCCCAGGAGGGCCGAGTGCACGCAATATCCCATAGCTGTCTATTTTGTATGATACAGTAGTTCTGTTTGTGCCGGTGTTACACCCAAATCAGAGACCACCGAAATGTGTGATGGCATTACTTCTTTTGGGGGAAATAATCAATTATGTCACTATTTCTGATAGCAGCCAGCAGAATGTGACCACACTGTACTGTACAGTAGCCAGCAACAAGCACTCTCTGCCGTCACACATTGATCACAGATATACACTCTCTGCCGTCACACATTTCGTTGATCACAGATATACCTTATTTGGTGAGCCATCAGATTCTGTGACCTGCACTGATTTCTTACCCTAATCCCAGCCACCTCCCACTCATGCCTAAACCTAACCAACCTGAAAAAAACACTGCAGGTCACAGAACCTGATGAGCCACCTGTAACACAGAGCCTGGGGTCATACAGCTGGGTCGACTGCACAGCAACACCCTGGTATCTGATGGGGATTCACTTACTCATTCTTCAGCGGAGACTGACAACTCACGTTTTCAGGCTACACCTGGGCCCTTCTTGAACTAACGTCAAAATGTGATATTGTAAGTCGCTTTGGATAAAATCGTAATGTAATGTACCCACACGACCGCACGAGGTCGCATTCGTAAACATCGGTTGATGTATGAAAATCGTCGTTTCCATTGTGAGGACGGCCTGGCAGTTTGACAGATCTGTGTGCTGTTGTCTGGTGATGCAAAACGAGCAGTGGTTAACACACACAGTTAGCTGCTGCCAGTCTTCTCATCACAGTGGTAGGCTGACACAGTGGTAGGCTGACGATCGGTTGCTTCCTTTCCAAGAAGCTGATGTCTCGTAATTGACTCACTCATCATTTCAAGCCAGCAGGCTATTTTCTTACACCTTCCAGGCAGGTCAGAGGTCAAAGTAGGATCACCTTGGCTGTCTGCAGGTACGGCCATACAGGCACTCAGCTTGTCTGTTCACGGCGTTAAAGAGCATAGTTAGAGACCCCAGTGAGTCAATATGTAAGAAAATTATGTAGGAGCTGGATTTTCACATTAAGACGCTTACACTACAGTGACTTCTGGGGTCGTTTTACTTTTTGTGCTTTTATTTTCTATTTATTTTGTTAATGGAAAATAATTCTTACATCTTAACATCTTTGACACCCCAAAGCTGTGATGTAGGCGACGGGAGTCCTGGGAAGTCTCTGGCTGGCTGCGGCATCGGGCTGCGGGCCCCCGACGCTGGTGGCAGGCCCCGCAACCCCCCCCCCCCCCTTCCCTGAGCGCTCGGCTCCCCTCCCCCACCAGTGTTCGGCTCCACTCCACTCCCCCCCCCCCCACCCCCACCCCACACACACACTGCTCGGCTTTCTTCGGTGCCGGGGCGCAAAGCTCTCTGGAAGTTATGCTGACATGGTTGGTGGGTTAGGTTCAGTAGTGGGGCAGCACATCATCAGCTCATTGGAAACATGACTGAATGTGTATGGTAAGTCATCAATCTTACGTTTGGTCACTTCCATACTGCATTACAACAATTTTCATTGAGGAAAAATGTCCAGTGGACACTGTGACAATGAGTCTACTTGCTAAGCTAGCTAGCGTTAGCTAGTTAGCCCACTAACGTTAGCGTTAGCTAGCCAGAATAACCGTAACGTTACTGTAACCTCCGAAGCCAGATGACGGTCAGACCCAAACCCAAGCAGTAACAGGGTTCATTGGACGCATCTCTGTGCACTACTGCTGCTTGTGTGTGTTTATCGGTACCATGTGGAATCGCCGACCGGGACCAAGCAAGCAAATGACCGCTTGATACATGAAGCAAGCGGTCATTTTGCTATCTCTAGTCAGTGCACGTCTCTCAGAGGGGAGGGGAGGGGGAAAACAAGACGCGCACGCGGGAGCCACTCCCTACTCTGACGTGTCAGGCTTTCCATTAACAAAATAAAAGCCTGTTATTTTCTTCTCAACAAGGAAGGTGTTTTTCCCCATATTTTTTTCCACGTGTTTTGGAAAAAAATAAATCCTGCATTAACTTTTCAAATGGACATATGGACAAGGTTAAGTATACATTTCGTAAAGTATTTACCCTGCTCCTGGGTCCTTGGTTTATCCTTCATGTAAGCGAAGCGAAACATCGACCGCTTCGGAGATCTTTCTATGAAAAACTGTCATAACATCTGTCAATGAGATTTGGAGAGAGAGAGAGAGAGAGAGAGAGAGAGAGAGCATTGTTACTTCAGCATCAGAGAGGCCATGAGACATCACGAATCAATAAAAAGCATTATGGCATTTCGCTCAGAAAATGTTGAGCGAATGCCTGGAACCAAAACAAGAAGTGTGGGGGTTTCTTTCTCTGACTCAAGAAGAAAAAGATGAAAGATTATTTTTTTCAGTAGCAGATTCCATCATGCCTCACAGTAATTCTAAGCAACACACTTTTTTTTTATGATGCATTTAACATGACATATATCCCCATCAATCTCTTAAGCTGATTTACTTCACTAAAATAGCAGGTCACATGACTCATTTGGTCCTGAATGATGGCGGTCATAAAAACCCTACTGCCTGTTCAAGGGGCTGCCAATAAATTCACCCACACAGCTCCGGGGCCAATCTTTCTGTTTGATTAAACTTTGCTCCCTAGTGGTATGAAATATGCAACGCCACTTAGATTTACAGCCTACGCTGTTCAATTATTGACACCTCGCGCTGCCTTTGCTATCAGTTTCTTGACTAATCCCCCTGTTGTTTAGCTCACTTTATTCAAGTTGCTGACTTCCATTTGACTTTCTAGTGATAAACTTACTGCGCCAGAGTGATTCATCGCGCTCGGCAGACATGTTTGCGTTTGCGCTCGCCAGCATCTGATGGGCCCCCGCCGCGGGGCCCCCGCGCGTCTATAAATAATTGTGTGTGTTCAACATGAAACAAACAGCTGTTGTCTTTGAAGCGGCAGATAAGGAGCGCTGACTCGGCGATAGATCTGCACGACGCCCGGCCGGTACAAATAGCGTGCAGAAAAAAGAAGGGGGGAGAGACAGGGGGAGATGGAGACAAGAAAGGAGAGAGACAAGAGAGAGACAAGAAAGAGAGAGAAGACAGAGAGAGATGGAGATGGCGAGAGATGAAGGGGAATGAGAAGGCTCCCCGGCAGTGGAGGGTGTGTAAGCTCTCTCTCTGTGTGTGTGTGTGTGTGTGTGTGTGTGTGTGTGTGTGTGTGTGTGGTGAACAGGTTAATTTTTCATGCGGTGGTTTGCAGGGCCCGGCCCAGGCAGCAGATCCTATAGCCGGCACATGGCATCCCGGGAGAGAGCTTGTTGCTCGGAGCCCCCAGGCGGGTTCCTTGTTGAGTCTGCCTGTAAATTGCCACCAAGCTAGTGAATTACTCCATGATGTGTCACAGAGCCCTATAGGCAGAACGCTCTGGACTGATGTTTTCCCTCACAGTAATCCCTCAGTGACAGGCAGCTATGGCAAGCCAATTGAGATGTCTCAGTTGTAACTCCTCCGACGCCATATTCAAAACAGCTGCTCTCACAATTGCAGCCAAATTCTTTCTGATGGATTAAAGGCATAACTGTGCCGCTTCTGAGGTCCCAACAAATGACGGCGTTGGTTGTTTTTTGTGTGGTACTTGACACTTTATAGATCGCCAAAGGGTAAACTGGTCCTTGTGTCAGCAGCAGCCATGGAGCTGGTATAGCGATCCAATGTCAGTGATGGACACTTCTACAGGTCAGAGTCTCAGGTTGAACCTGGGATCTTCCACGTTACAGGGCGGTATCTCCAACCACTAGGCACGTACAGTAAATCACCAAAGATAAACACCATGAAATGACAGAATTGTATCAGCATACATTAATCTATCAATTAGATATTGTGACTATTTCAGTTGCGGAGCGTGGAAGAACATTTTAAAACAAACATACCCTAACAAACTAAGTACAGTATGATGATTGCATTTAATCTGATTTCAGGCAAATTTACATAATACCTAGAGTTCTTGCCATCAATTTGTGAGAGCCAATGCTATCTTTAAGTGTCTGAAATGTCTCTGAGCGGTTGGCAATATGATACTGTAGCCTTTTGTTCCATTCTGTTGTCATAATAATGTAGTGACATTTAGCTGACCTTTTCTAACTCTTGGTTAGCAAAGCAAACCAAGCAACAGGTAAATTTAACCAACTGCAAGCAAGCTAAGATAGCTACTTTTAGGTTAGCACAAACAATTTCATCTTAATTTCTTCCCAATCTGGGAATATCTGTGTTCTCCAAATCCAACAAGATCATCAAGCGTGTGCTCTCGAGATTCAATGGGTCATCAAGGGCGTCCAGGTAGTGCAGCGGGAGATTTATTTTTCCAATATTTTATTTAAAAATTTTCAGAGAAATGTACAGAAAAGACAAACACGCTCAGACATAAGAAGAGAAGAACAACACTAAAACATACATACATAAACAACGTTCAATATTACAACATGATTACCAGCCGCATAAGGTGCTTATGTGCTTGTGAGAGATATTGTGCCTGGGGTCCCACACAAGGGGACATTGAGAAACCAGCCAGGTGAGTCACCGGTCACCCCTAACCTCATCGAGGTTGGCTAGAAACGGGTCCCAAATGTTGGAAACTTTTCAAGTGAATTGGTCCTCAGGAACCTAAGTTTCTCCATCCGTATAACAGAGGTCATGTCTGTCAACCACAGTTGGAAAGAAGGTGAAGAGAGCAGGACTTCCATTCCTTCAGAATGGTTTTTTTTGGCAACAGTTGTCCCCTGTGTCAGAGACTGTTGCACAGCTGTAGGGAAGTTCAGAGAAGACTCCGAGCAGTCAAAGATGGTGAGTTCTGCCTCCGGCTGAAGGGTTATCCTGTACGCCTTAGAGTACCAATCAAATATTTTGGCCCAGAATCCCATTAGTGAAGGGCAGAACCAGAAGGCATGAGATAGTGTGTGCCCTCTGACACCTGACACCTGTCACACAGTGGTGAGACAGAAGGGAATAGCCTGTGAAATGTATGCTTGGAATAGTGAAGACGGTAAATGACTTGAAATTGGATCAACTGGTGTCTGCTATTAACTGAGCAGAGTTGTAACACAGACAGACTCCTTTCCCATAAGATGTCAGATAAATCATTACCAAGTTCTCCCTGCCACGCTTCTCTAATCCTCTCAGTAGAGGCCGTGTTGTAGTTGTCAAACAGACATACAAATCTGGAGATGAGATGCCTGGAGTGAGGAGGGCGGGGGGGTGTGCAAAAAAATGATGGAACAAATCTACAAATGCCAGCCATTCTGTCATGTAGTGTGACACCAGCCGAGAGTAAGTGGACACACACATGCGCCGCGCACACACACACACACACACACACACACACACACACATACACATACACGCACGCCTCACCCGCAGCGTGCCGTTTAGTGAGTCACTTTCTCTGCAGTGCCGTCTCCCAGCTGATCTGTACTTAATCTGTCTCAGCTCTCCGGTGGGAGGATGTGATGGGGAGAGGAGGAGAAAGGAGAGAAAGGCAGAGAAATAGAGTGACTCTGCTGCAGCCTGATGAGCTTCTCTAAGCTAAGGCTCCCCGGGGAGCGCTCAGATGTCCAAAAACCTTGCAAGATTTCACCCACTCAAGCGATTATGGCTCCCACGTGTGTGTGTGCGTGTGTGTGTGTGTGTGTGTGTGTGTGTGTGTATGTGTGTGTGTGTGTGTGTGCATGTGCGTGTGTGCGCCGGATCCCGTTCAGTGTTTGCTTGTGGACTAAAATGTACTCAAAGCTTTTTAATCAAGCATCAACAGTGAAATCTACCAAATATGACACCGCCTCCCTGCTGAGCTCAGGAGTTGCAGCCGATTGCAGAGTCGAGGCTTAATAATGTGCCTTTAATGTGCTCTTCTTTCCCTTCATCTACATCATTTCTTCATGATTTAAGCAGACTGAAGGTGGAATCAATAATGGTTGGCTGTCATAATTATGTGATTTACTCCAAGTGTACCGCACACACTCACAACGCACACACGCACAAACACACAGGCATAGTCGGTGTATGTCCTCAAAGGAAAAAACTCCAACATCTGTTTTATCCGACCCCCCAAAGGGGGTCTCCGTCCCCTAGGGGACCCCTTCTCCCACCCCCCAAGGGGACCCCTGGGTCTCCCAACCAGGGCTCAGAGACCCAAGGGTTGATCCATTAAATGGGCTTTTTCAGTTAACCTGTGCAAGCTGTCCATTAAATGGGCTTTTTCAGGTAAGCTGTGCAAGCCTGGATGTAGAGATTGTACAACTCAATCCTAAAGAATGGGAAATATTTTTTATGTAATTCCGTTCCATTGAATGGAGGATTCATAAGGAGAGAGTGAAATAAAGGAATCTCATTGGCTGTTGACAGAATTCTAATTAAGGACAGTAGTCTGGAGCCATCTCCACCGCTTCTGGACCTGGGGGCGTAAACCAAGGAGAGGGTGTGAGAGCAAAATGATGGATCAACAAAGCATTTAGACATTTTACCATTACATGGGAAACAGTCTACTGGAGACATGTGCGGCAAAACAAAATCGAACCCTCGATTAATTTTCGGATGCAAAGCTTCTGTATTGGCTTAAAAGATGTGATATTGTGAATCCGCAAAGTTTCGACAAGAACTTATTCGAAAACTTTGTTTGGTACGTCCGTCTTTCTTCTTCTTTTTGATTAGTATTATCCTGTTTCGGTGCTTGTTTCCGGTCTGCTGAGAGGTGTAATTCAAGGATAATGGAAACCAGGCTGGTGACGCGAGGTTAAAGGAGAGAGTGAAACAAAGGAATCTGATTGGCTGTTGACAGAATTCGAATTAAGAAGAGAGCGAAACAGAGGAATTTGATTGACTGATGACAGAATTCGAAAGGAGAGAGTGAAGAAAGGAATTTGATTGGCTGTTGACAGAATTCGAAAGGAGAGAGTGAAACAAAAGAATTTGATTGGCTGTTGACAGAATTCGAAAGGACATTTTAGAGATTATCACTTTAAACTGAAGAAAACAAAAACAGAACAAAACAAAAAAAACTGATTGCAAGTTACCCTAATCATCTTCGGTAGTTTTAAATTGTGTGTGGTGTAAAAAAGAAGAAGACATTTCAGGCGATTTAAACTCCAGGCGACCCCACTTAGGGTCGTGACCCTAAGCTTGGGAACCACTGGTCTAACCTATACCCTAACCTTAAACTGAACTACCTAACAAACAAATAATCGAATCTACAGCCTAACCGACTTTATCCTACTCTACCTATACCCTAACCTTAAACTGAACTACCTAACAAACAAATAGCAAATCTACAGCCTAGCCTAGCCTAACCTCCTGGCATCCCTCAGGCTTGACCTTCATGCCTTACTCCAGGCAGGCCCCCTGTCAACCACAGGATGAGGCATGGAGACTGTGATGCTGCCACCTGACCAGGGTCACCAAATGCACACAAGGAAAACCTGCCACCCCCACTGTTAGCTTGTTCTGTGCGTGTGTGTGTGTGTGTGTGTGTGTGTGTGTGTGTGCATGCACGTGTATGCGTGTGTGTGTGCATGCACGTGTATGCGTGTGTGTGTGCATGCACGTGTATGCGTGTGTGTGTGCATGCACGTGTATGCGTGCGTGCGTGCACTCATTGACTTTGACTCAGTGTGTGCGATTTGATTTCTAGCTGTTCAGGTAAAGATCCACTTTGCTGTCTCTTTGGTGGCGGGTGCGTGAAACACAGGCGTTGAAAAGCACTGAGTGAGTAAAGCCAAGCACACAGAGGACACGCATGCCTCCAGTGGAGGAGCACACGCTTTGACGCACGCTGTCCCAGCAATACATACTCTCTCATCATAAAGGAGTTAATACTTTGTACAAGATGAGAGGCAGAGAGAGACTGACAGAGAGAGAGAGACAGACTGACAAGAGAGAGAGACAGAGAGATAGAGACACAGACTGACAAGAGAGAGAGACAGAGAGAGAGATAGACACAGACTGATGAGAGAGAGAGATGGAGACACAGACTGACAAGAGAGAGAGAGAGAGAGAGAGAGAGAGAGATTGGTAATCTTCATCTCGCTTCACTTAAAAAAAAACGTGTGGCTGTGTGCTGGATCAAACAGCAGCGGCAGCCACTTGCCAGCCTTCCCGGACCCCGGCAGACTGCTGGCTTTGATATTTCCTCGCCTTGTGTCTGTTTTATACAGTACCTGCTAGAAACAACTCTCTTCCTCTGGTCCTCTCTTTCATCCGTCCGCAACTAAAGGTGAGCGATGCATCTGCTACGGGGCCCCCTGTGGGCGGGAGGCGAGAGTGGCTTTCAGTCACTTTGCGTGTGTGTGTCTGTCTGAGGCTGAGGAAGCGGAGGCGTGTCTCTCTTTCTCCTTCCTGCTCTTTCTCCTTGGGTCACGCGTGTTGTGAGACGCCATCGCGGCATGTGAGCCAGTGCTACTTCACGGCGGTCACAGTGGGCAGTCAGCGCCGGTGATCTTGTTGTGACGTGTGACAATTTGGTCAGGGGCCAACATGACTGATTCAAAACAAGTTAGATTTTAGGGACTAAAAACTTGGTGTCTAGTCAGACGAGAGCTTGTATTTTTTCACCAGATTGGGTGTGGTGTGGTGTTAGAACTCAGTTAGTGTGTGATCCCTGGTTGTATCTACTCAAGTCAAGCGTGTGTTCCCCACATTCAACTCGTGGTTAAGTGTGCTGTTGAGTCTTTCCACACTGTGTAGTGCACTCCATGTAGTGTGTCTGCAGCCTCAGCCACCAAAGAAGAAGAAAAACCTTTACAAATCAATATGAACCGCTTCAAGGAAGGAGCCTTTTAGTGGTGATGTACTCTGAGTTTTGGGGGTCATTTAGTGGTCTGCCATTTTGGTTGTTTGTGTATTTTCCTTCTTGCAGATAAATGGAGAGGGCGCGATGTCACCTTGAGTAACATTTCCCGCAGCTACAACGGACTTTAATAGGAGAAAATGTTTCGTCGATCTAAAACAGAATCAAAGAGTTTCTCGCTAGACTCGCACATTTTATATCGACATTCAACAATCGTAGAAGAAGAAATCCATCATAGAAGAGGCAGAGAGACTCATTTCTCCACCAACAGCAGCGTCGAATAGAGCAGAATGCACTGCAGTGCAAGGTGGCACTTTCCTATAACGATCTTATATTTGTGTATCTATCCATTTCCTGTGTGTTTTATAGTATCGGGTGTACTGTGTGGATATGTAAGCCTTTTGCTCGTGATGTGCACATGCTGAAACTAGACTCTTTCTTTTCAAACGTTCTTCACCCAGGTAATCCAAAACGTTGCTGAGCAGGCGTGTGTGTACTGTGTGTGCAGCACACATCTTGATCGGTGATGTCCTGCTTCAGCGAGTGACTCACTGCGTTAGACACACACACGCGCACACACACACACACACACACACAAACACACACACACACACCTGGCCGCTGTCCAGTACAACCACAGTCACCTACACACACACACACACACACCTGGCCGCTGTCCAGTACAACCACAGTCACCTCACTTCCCCTTTAGCTGTTGGAAGGAGTGTTTGTAGCCTAGCTACCATGGGCTTCCATTCCCACTGAGGTTGTCCATATTGAGAAAGTGTACAGTCATGATACAGGGGGGGGAAAAGCTTCTAACAAAAGGTATCTTGAATTTCAATACAGTGCACTGCTCTTATAGTGATCACCTTGGGATGGGTCAAATTGATCACTATAAGCGGATGATCATTACAACAGATTTTTTTCTTTTCTTTATTTCTCATGCAGATTACCATCTAATTGACATTTGTATGTGTATTACATGAATACAGTACATATAAAGTAAAGGCATGTTATTGACTTTAAAAATCCATACAGTAAGTTAGACCTCCAGCTGTTTCAAACACAGCGGTCTCACGTAAATAGAGACACCACCATCTCTCTACAGACAGAGATGTTGTGATCTCTCCATATACAGACAGACATGCACCGAGTATCGCTGCTGTATCCCTTTGGCTCATTTTTGGCAGTTTGTAAGTAAAAAATAATAAAATGACTGTAGTAAAAAAAAAAATCCATTGTTCTCAGGTGGGACAAGGCCCAAAATGATCACTGTAAGCGGAGTATTGATCACTATAAGTGAATGATTTAAACAGCATGTGTATAGGAATGATTCGGGACCAAGCTTTTTGATCACTATAAGCGTTTGATCACTATAAGTTTGATCACTATAAGCGTTTGATCACTATAAAAGCGTTTGATCACTATAAAAGCGTTTGATCACTATAAGCGGATTCCACTATATATCAGCCCATCCCTAGTATATACAGTATAGGCCCTAAAGTGATCTGTGTCCTGGCATCGATATCTATGCGAGTTCACAGCAGGTATCAGATAGCCTACTGATGACTGATAAATGTATTTATCCTTTCAGTTCTGAGTCGCAGACACCAAAGCTGGACTGGCTCCACACTTCTGTAATGAAGCATGATAACGACTTAATTCTCCGAAGCCCTCTTGTTTGCTTAGACGACGGGCATCTATTTTAAGCATAGTATACCGATTCCTCCCTGCAAGTGCTGAAGTCAGACAACAGATGCATGGCTCCCTCACATGGCTCCTCCCCTCAGCGAGCGAGCGAGGGAGATTTACGCACAAGTAAATTGATTGTTTCCGTTACAAATGGGCCTATGATTAAATATTGAACTAAGCAGCGATAGCGAACGGGAGTAATCACGGCTCCGACCGACGGCGCTGACAGGCGACGACGAGCGGCGTCGATGTCTCGGAGAGACGGCAAAATCAGATGTGATTCATGGAGCACAAGTGGCGTGCTGAATAGGCAATAATCCACAGCGTGTTGTAAAGCTAATTACGCTAAACTTCCCCCCCCCCACCACTGCTCCCCCCCTATCTCATATATAGATTAGCTACAACAAGCAAAGCATTGCAGGGTAATGACCCGGTGAAATGTGCCTGCCTTGTATTGTCAGAACCTCTCGTCCTCTTTATTGCCCGCTCCGCTCGCGCCGCCTCTCTTTCAGTCCACCGTGCTTGCACTTAGGGGCGGGGCCCCTCCACTTCCTGCTTTCCCAAAAGAGCCAATTGAGACTTTGGCTGTGGCCCCATGCCATCCTATTGATCCCCCACTCCTGCTCTGCAAGTGGAGTTTATGCACTAAATTTAGTCTGGTGCTGAGGGGCCCTCGTTAATTATAGATCCATCAGGCATGGGAGGAGGGAGGCCATTGATTCATTTCAAAGAGAGAGGGAGGGGGGGGGGGGGAGGGGGGGGGGGACAGACAGGAAGAGAGAGAGGCAAGAGAGAACATCTAGTCTGGTTTAGTGAATCAACCCTCCATCAGCATTTTCATCTACTAGGCATCTCGCTCACTACGCACGCTCCATTCCTATAGGCTCGGCTGCGGCGTGGCCTCGCCTGCTCTATTGGCATGCACAGTGTGCACAGTTGCTCAACTTCGCATCGCTGATGACATCACTCACTGATGACATCACTCACTGATGACATCACACAATTGCTCGAGTGACCATCACTGATGAACATCACTCAGCGCACGTGTTGCCCAACTTCGCACGCCATAGACATTGTGACATCATCAGTGACATCATTGCTGACCAAAATCATCACAAATCTCACAATATGGGACAAAGTGGGACAAAAATTGCAGAGAAACAAACAAACAAACAAACAGAACCCACTTACTCCCTTTTATGATGATGATGATGATAAATCCCACCCTGAGATACTTATACTGAAAATTTGGTGAGTATATAGGAACAGGGATGAATAGGCTATAAATACAAATGAATAGAAAATGTGCTGCAAAGCGAGCAGAGGCTGTGAAACACCACAGGAACAGTGGACTTATGTAACGCTGCATGGAAACGCTGCGTGTTTCAATCTACAATTTGCAAACAGATGGGACGCAGCTCTAGTCCTGAATCCGGCATATTTCCATCCTCACATGGCTACAACAAACCTTTTGGCCATCAAACTTAAACAGGCTCAGCACAGAAAGCAGCCCTGTAAGGGGAGTGACGTGGAGGGACCACACTGAGCAGGCTCAGCACAGAAAGCAGCCCTACAGGGGAGTGACGTGGAGGGACCACACTGAGCAGGCTCATCACAGAAAGCAGCCCTACAGGGGAGTGATGTGGAGGGACCACACTGAGCAGACTCAGCACAGAAAGCAGCCCTGCAGGCGAGTGATGTGGAGGGACCACACTGAGCAGGCTCATCACAGAAAGCAGCCCTACAGGGGAGTGACGTGGAGGGACCACACTGAGCAGGCTCATCACAGAAAGCAGCCCTACAGGAGAGTGACGTGGAGGGACCACACTGAGCAGGCTCAGCACAGAAAGCAGCCCTACAGGAGAGTGATGTGGAGGGACCACACTGAGCAGGCTCAGCACAGAAAGCAGCCCTGTAAGGGGAGTGATGTGGAGGGACCACACTGAGCAGGCTCATCACAGAAAGCAGCCCTACGGGGGAGTGATGTGGAGGGACCACACTGAGCAGGCTCAGCACAGAAAGCAGCACTACAGGGGAGTGATGTGGAGGGACCACACTGAGCAGGCTCAGCACAGAAAGCAGCCCTGCAGGGGAGTGACGTGGAGGGACCACACTGAGCAGGCTCAGCACAGAAAGCAGCCCTGCAGGGGAGTGACGTGGAGGGACCACACTGAGCAGGCTCATCACAGAAAGCAGCCCTGCAGGGGAGTGACGTGGAGGGACCACACTGAGCAGGCTCAGCAAAGAAAGCAGCACTACAGGGGAGTGACGTGGAGGGACCACACTGAGCAGGCTCAGCAAAGAAAGCAGCACTACAGGGGAGTGACGTGGAGGGACCACACTGAGCAGGCTCATCACAGAAAGCAGCACTACAGGGGAGTGACGTGGAGGGACCACACTGAGCAGGCTCATCACAGAAAGCAGCACTACAGGGGAGTGACGTGGAGGGACCACACTGAGCAGGCTCAGCACAGAAAGCAGCACTACAGGGGAGTGACGTGGAGGGACCACACTGAGCAGGCTCATCACAGAAAGCAGCCCTACAGGGGAGTGATGTGGAGGGACCACACTGAGCAGGCTCAGCACAGAAAGCAGCCCTGTAAGGGGAGTGATGTGGAGGGACCACACTGAGCAGGCTCATCACAGAAAGCAGCCCTACGGGGGAGTGATGTGGAGGGACCACACTGAGCAGGCTCAGCACAGAAAGCAGCACTACAGGGGAGTGATGTGGAGGGACCACACTGAGCAGGCTCAGCACAGAAAGCAGCCCTGCAGGGGAGTGACGTGGAGGGACCACACTGAGCAGGCTCAGCACAGAAAGCAGCCCTGCAGGGGAGTGACGTGGAGGGACCACACTGAGCAGGCTCATCACAGAAAGCAGCCCTGCAGGGGAGTGACGTGGAGGGACCACACTGAGCAGGCTCAGCACAGAAAGCAGCACTACAGGGGAGTGACGTGGAGGGACCACACTGAGCAGGCTCATCACAGAAAGCAGCCCTACAGGGGAGTGATGTGGAGGGACCACACTGAGCAGACTCAGCACAGAAAGCAGCCCTGCAGGGGAGTGATGTGGAGGGACCACACTGAGCAGGCTCAGCACAGAAAGCAGCCCTGCAGGAGAGTGATGTGGAGGGACCACACTGAGCAGGCTCAGCACAGAAAGCAGCCCTGCAGGGGAGTGATGTGGAGGGACCACACTGAGCAGGCTCATCACAGAAAGCAGCCCTACGGGGGAGTGATGTGGAGGGACCACACTGAGCAGGCTCAGCACAGAAAGCAGCCCTGTAAGGGGAGTGATGTGGAGGGACCACACTGAGCAGGCTCAGCACAGAAAGCAGCCCTGCAGGAGAGTGATGTGGAGGGACCACACTGAGCAGGCTCATCACAGAAAGCAGCCATGTAAGGGGAGTGATGTGGAGGGACCACACTGAGCAGGCTCAGCACAGAAAGCAGCCATGTAAGGGGAGTGATGTGGAGGGACCACACTGAGCAGGCTCAGCACAGAAAGCAGCCCTGTAATGGGAGTGATGTGGAGGGACCACACTGAGCAGGCTCAGCACAGAAAGCAGCCCTGCAGGGGGCGATGTGGAGGGACCACACTGAGCAGGCTCAGCACAGAAAGCAGCACTACAGGGGAGTGACGTGGAGGGACCACACTGAGCAGGCTCAGCACATAAAGCAGCCCTGCAGGGGACGATGTGGAGGGACCACAAGGAGCAGGCTCAGCACAGAAAGCAGCCCTGCAGGGGGCGATGTGGAGGGACCACACTGAGCAGGCTCAGCACAGAAAGCAGCCCTGCAGAAGGCGATGTGGAGGGACCTAGCACCACAGCACTGCATTTGACAGCAGACTGCCTCCTCCTGGGTTGTGTTGACAGTGAGTAAAGCATCTGATTTACTGTGCCAGTCAATAAATCCCCTCCTCACCAAACCAATGGGAATTGATGGATCGGATGTGCTCTTTTCTTCCCGTATGTTGCACTTGTTTTATGCAATGTGTTGCTGTAGTAAATGTGTTGTTATGACAGAGAGACAGACAGACAGACACCAGATAGATAGATAGATAGATAGATAGATAGATAGATAGATAGATAGATAGATAGATAGTAGACAGACACCGGATAGATAGATAGATAGATACATGGCAGTGGTGGCCCAACAGTTACAGAAGCGAGCTTGTGACCGGAAGGTCGTTGGTTCAATCCCCGGGAACGGCAGGATAAATCTGGGCGGGGAAAGTGAAAAGGCAGCGCTTGCCCCTCCCTAGTGTCCTCTAGAGAGAGAGTGGCGTCAGCGGAGGACCAAAATGCGAGACTCATTAGCCAATGAACAGCCAGGAATGGGTCTCGCGCTACTTTTGCATGCTAAAATAAAGCTGATAATGTACAATTTGATTCAAGGGGGAAAAAACCCTTTCAGAATATGACGTTTCTGAATGAAAAATACGTTGCATATCACATTTGTAGATATTTGTATATAGATGTTATACATGTCAGAGTGTGCTATTGAAATACTGTAGCGTGGTGGCCAGTAAGGGTGTTGTGGTCGTGGTGGATGTAGTGTGACTGCTCCATCGCCAGTGTTTCCAAAGGCTACATTTCAACCGTAAGTCACATTTAACATGTTATTTAAACTTAGCCAAAACCATAACCCTAAGCTTAACCTTAACCACCATGTTGTATAAACACAACCAAAGTTGTTTTGTTTTACATGTTGCATAAACACAAAGTTGTTTAAGTTTTTATTTTTAGGCTTAAGTTTTGTTTGAAATTTACATTGAGATGGTAGAGTAGTACAGACTGTACATATCCACGGAGTGCGGAAAGGTACAATTAGCAACATTTTATTCTGTGATTAGGCTGAGCTTGAACATGTTTCAAATCAAGCACCACTTTGATTCCCATGAAGACGACGCAAAGACATTCACGCAGTGACGTGTGTGTGTGTGTGTGTGTTTGAGGAAGCTCTTAGATCAAAGTGTCAAACCACTCCTCGGCGCGGCGCAGCGGGAGGCGAGAGGTGTTTGTGTTGCCTAATCAGCTGTCCCCGCCAGAAGCCATCGGCTCCCTCTCATGTCCCCTGCCATCAGAGATAATGTGACACATGTCCCCTCAGCCATCAGAGATAATGTCACACATGTCCCCTCTCATGTCCCCTCTGCCATCAGAGATAATGTCACACATGTCCCCTCTCATGTCCCCTCTGCCATCAGAGATAATGTCACACATGTCCCCTCTCATGTCCCCTGCCATCAGAGATAATGTCACACATGTCCCCTCTCATGTCCCCTCTGCCATCAGAGATAATGTCACACATGTCCCCTCTCATGTCCCCTCTGCCATCACAGATAATGTGACACATGTCCCCTCTGCCATCAGAGATAATGTGACATGTCCCCTCTCATCATGTCCCTCTGCCATCAGAGATAATGTGACACATGTCCCCTCTGCCATCAGAGATAATGTGACACATGTCCCCTCTGCCATCAGAGATAATGTGACACATGTCCCCTCTCATGTCCCCTCTGCCATCAGAGATAATGTGACACATGTCCCCTCTCATCATGTCCCCTCTGCCATCACAGATAATGTGACACATGTCCCCTCTCATCATGTCCCTCTGCCATCAGAGATAATGTGACACATGTCCCCTCTGCCATCAGAGATAATGTGACACATGTCCCCTCTCATGTCCCCTCTGCCATCAGAGATAATGTGACACATGTCCCCTCTCATGTCCCCTCTGCCATCAGAGATAATGTGACACATGTCCCCTCTCATCATGTCCCCTCTGCCATCACAGATAATGTGACACATGTCCCCTCTCATCATGTCCCTCTGCCATCAGAGATAATGTGACACATGTCCCCTCTGCCATCAGAGATAATGTGACACATGTCCCCTCTCATGTCCCCTCTGCCATCAGAGATAATGTGACACATGTCCCCTCTCATCATGTCCCCTCTGCCATCACAGATAATGTGACACATGTCCCCTCTCATGTCCCCTCTGCCATCAGAGATAATGTGACACATGTCCCCTCTCATGTCCCCTGCCATCAGAGATAATGTGACACATGTCCTCTCTGCCATCAGAGATAATGTCACACATGTCCCCTCTCATGTCCCCTCTGCCATCAGAGATAATGTGACACATGTCCCCTCTCATGTCCCCTGCCATCAGAGATAATGTCACACATGTCCCCTCCCATGTCCCCTCTGCCATCAGAGATAATGTCACACATGTCCCCTCCCATGTCCCCTCTGCCATCAGAGATAATGTCACACATGTCCCCTCTCATGTCCCCTCTGCCATCAGAGATAATGTCACACATGTCCCCTCTCATGTCCCTTTGGCATCAAAAATAATGTGACACATGTCCCCTCTGCCATCACAGATAATGTGACACATGTCCCCTCTCATGTCCCCTCTGCCATCAGAGATAATGTGACACATGTCCCCTCTCATGTCCCCTCTGCCATCAGAGATAATGTGACATGTCCCCTCTCATCATGTCCCCTCTGCCATCACAGATAATGTGACACATGTCCCCTCTGCCATCACAGATAATGTGACACATGTCCCCTCTGCCATCAGAGATAATGTGACACATGTCCCCTCTCATGTCCCCTCTGCCATCAGAGATAATGTGACATGTCCCCTCTCATCATGTCCCCTCTGCCATCAGAGATAATGTCACACATGTCCCCTCTCATGTCCCCTCTGCCATCAGAGATAATGTGACATGTCCCCTCTCATCATGTCCCCTCTGCCATCACAGATAATGTGACACATGTCCCCTCTGCCATCACAGATAATGTGACACATGTCCCCTCTGCCATCAGAGATAATGTGACATGTCCCCTCTCATCATGTCCCTCTGCCATCAGAGATAATGTGACACATGTCCCCTCTGCCATCAGAGATAATGTGACACATGTCCCCTCTCATGTCCCCTCTGCCATCAGAGATAATGTGACATGTCCCCTCTCATCATGTCCCCTCTGCCATCACAGATAATGTGACACATGTCCCCTCTGCCATCAGAGATAATGTGACACATGTCCCCTCTGCCATCAGAGATAATGTGACACATGCAGGTGTGCAGTTTAATTAATAATAATGGGCTGACTTGTCAGGATTATTAATCAAAGGGAGCCGTGGAAAGCAGAGCCTTCTGTGCGGCTGGTGAAGATCCACGCGCTCAAGATACCCCACACGCTGAGGCCGACCCCCCCCCCGACAGACTGAAACATTTATGCCTGTGTTCAGGTTACAGCTCCGTCATCACAGACAGACCTCCACCATGACCCAAGCCAAATGCAGCCAGACCTCCACCATGGCCCAAGCCAAATGCAGCCAGACCTCCACCATGGCCCAAGCCAAATGCAGCCAGACCTCCACCATGGCCCAATCTAAATGCCCGGACTTCACCGCACAGACACACTGTGCGGGTGCGTTCCCTGGGAAGTCTGCGAGCACTGAAGGTCCAACTCCACAAGTGATCCAGTCCACAAGGGGGCGGGGCCTCAAGACTTTCTGCACACTTCCAGAGTCCGCTTGGGGTGCAGACTTCACCACACTTCAATGATTTAATTACCCACAATTCATTGCAATACGGACGTTGTCGTTTTTCCACTTCCCGGACAAAAACAAAAATAACTTCTTAAGAATGTGTAAAACAATGACTTTATTAGAACATTACTTACATGTAGGCCAGAAGTAATATTCAACCACATAATGAAACAGGAATATGTCAAAGTACAGGCCATAGAGGCCATATTATTATTGTAGTCATATAGGCCTATCTATCAGCAGCTTATTTATATCCTTGCACACTCTCGCCCTGGCAGACTTGTCGTGATGACATTGGACACGTCGGTCACGGTATGTAGGACTGAAGTCCGTGAGGGCTCAGTCCACGAGGCTGGAGAGTGGACATTTTGATTGGGCCATTGCCAAACTGAAACAGCTTCCCTATCCGCCGTTTAGCACATCTCAGCTTCCCGCGCGCCGCAGCTCCGCCTTTGGAAAGAGACAGATGGGCTAAAAGAGGAGAGGACAGCGCCATGTAGCAGCAGCACACCAGCAGACACAATGTAGCAGCAGTACACCAGCAGACATTTCAATTGCACATCAAAGTCAGATGTGATCGATCGCGGCAAGGTGTCCACGATGGAATTTCCCATGTTAACGTGAGAAGACAGACAGGGGAGCGAGTCGGCTGGACTGGAGAGAGAGCGCCTGAGTGCTGCGGCTACTAAACGCCAAGCAAGACAGTTTCATCAGCGGCGCTCCTCCTGTCTCAAAAGGTAGACAGGGACACGCACATCCAAAGCTAGGCCACACTGGGCCTGGGTGCTGGATCAAAAGGCTACTCACAGTGAAAAAAGAATGGTCCGCACACCAAAAGGAGCTCCCGTTAGGTTTTTTTTATTTATAAATATGCAAACAGCGTGACGTTTCGGGCCACACTGGCCCTTACTCAAGACGCTCCTCCTGTCTCTACACCTGTATCTACTCCTGTATCTACTCCTGTCTCTCCTCCTGTCTCTACTCCTGTATCTACTCCTGTATCTACTCCTGTCTCTCCTCCTGTATCTACTCCTGTATCTACTCCTGTCTCTCCTCCTGTCTCTACTCCTGTATCTACTCCTGTCTCTCCTCCTGTATCTACTCCTGTCTCTACTCCTGTCTCTCCTCCTGTATCTACTCCTGTCTCTCCTCCTGTCTCTACTCCTGTATCTACTCCTGTCTCTCCTCCTGTCTCTCCTCCTGTCTCTTCTCCTGTCTCTACACCTGTCTCTACTCCTGTATCTACACCTGTATCTACTCCTGTCTCTACACCTGTCTCTCCTCCTGTCTCTACTCCTGTCTCTTCTCCTGTCTCTACACCTGTCTCTACTCCTGTATCTACACCTGTATCTATTCCTGTCTCTACTCCTGTCTCTACTCCTGTCTCTTCTGTTTCTACTCCTGTCTCCACACCTGTCTCTACTCATGTATCTACTCCTGTCTCTCCTCCAGTCCTCCTGTATCTACTCCTGTCTCTACTCCTGTCTCTACTCCTGTCTCTTCTGTTTCTACTCCTGTCTCCACACCTGTCTCTACTCATGTATCTACTCCTGTCTCTCCTCCAGTACTCCTGTATCTACTCCTGTCTCTACTCCTGTCTCTACACCTGTCTCTACTCCTGTATCTACACCTGTATCTATACCCGTCTCTACTCCTGTCTCTCCTCCTGTCTCTACTCCCGAGTCTTTTTACAGCAACCCCTCAAGTAGGAAAACGCGCGCAGAAGACCTCCTTGAGTTTTTAAAGTTAGTCAAAGGCATCTCCATTGCAACAAACAACATCAAGACAACAAACACATTTGAGTCACTGTGGCGCTCAGTACAGCTATTTAGTTGATTGTAGAGCAGTGGTTCTCAAACTTTTTTGGCTTCAGTACCCCCTTTCCCTGATTTCTGAATCCAAGTACCCCCTTTACCTGATTATTTTGCTTAGAAAACTATAGCATATGATGCAACGAATGACTGATGACCAACTTTGAAGAAAATAACATTACAAAATAAGAAACTGAGTGAAAGAGTTAATTAATTAGTGCCTCTTGAGCAGATTTATTGTAATGTTTCATTTATTTTCATGATTTATTCCCCATTGTCCCCTTTCTCTCAAGGGCCCACTGTAGTACCTCCACGTACCCCTAGGGGTACGCATATGCCAGTTTGGGAACCACTGCTGTAGAGCTGCCTTCGGTGCCTAGTGCCCAGGTGCCAGGTGGGCTAGCTCATGAAGAGGGCCTCTCTGTGTGGAGTTTGCATGTTCTCCCCATGCTTACCTGGTGTTACCTCCATATACTGTATAACCCTCCCCCCCCCCCGCCCCCACTAAAAACATACAAGAAGATCATCATCTTAACAGTGGCGGTTAGAAGAAGTTGGTCCCCAGGCGCTTCACTGCAACTGTCCACTGCTCCTGGCCAGCCCGTGGAGGAGGACGAGCCATGATGGGTCAAACGCGGAGGACACATTTCACGGCACCTCCAAGACATGTCCTATAACAATATTTGATTATTGCATACCGGTAGGCTAATTAATGCTAATTTTTACAAAGCTGCTGTTCAAGTAGTGGACTAAAGATATAACTGCACCTGCTAAAACATATATAACATCTTTCTAGAAGTGCATATGGTTTAACTTTTGAACAATTAATAAACACTGCTGTGCAGACCACACATTCTAAACTGTGAGAATGTATGATCATGTCAGTGGATCAGTTTAATGTTCTACTTGAACATCTAAAATAGAAAAACACAAATGTTTCTGCACTATTCTGTTTCAAATATATTTATTTTGAAGCAAGCAAAATTTCACAAACTAACATGAAAATTGCAATATTGGTATTTTGCACAAATTGCAAAGGCATAAAGATGGACCCTACCAACCAATAAGAAGCGAGGCCAGCCCTTGTTTGCTGTGGTCTTTCCATTGCCAATATCAGTCCATGGCATGCTGTTGAATTGAAAATATACCCAGAATGTGATCTTAGAATAACCCATTCCAGTAGTTTGGACTGAATGAGAATGTGAAAGCGAGGAGCGTCACACGGACCGTTAATCCTGTGTCATCTGTCTGTAATGAACCAATGCAGTCCCCCTGCTCCCTGGAGGGGTGTGTCAGCTGGCTGTGTTCAAGTGTCAGCCTCCACTCCCTGGATCAGCTTGCTTTTCAATGGCACCACCTCCCCGCTAATCCCTGCCTGTCATCCCACTGCATTCACAGTTCCAGCCAGGCACTCCGCTCCCCTCCACAAGCCCTGTACAGCCCTGTATGGCCCCAGCCAGGCCCTACTCTCCCCATCCACAAGCCCTGTATAGCCCTGCATGGGCCCAGCCAGGCCCTCCTCCCCCCTCCCCTCCACAAGCCCTGCATGGGCCCAGCCAGGCCCTCCTCTCCCCTCCTCTCCACAAGCCGTGCATGGGCCCAGCCAGGCCCTCCTCTCCCCTCCTCTCCACAAGCCCTGCATGGGCCCAGCCAGGCCCTCCTCGCCCCTCCTCTCCACAAGCCCTGCATGGGCCCAGCCAGGCCCTCCTCTCCCCTCCTCTCCATAAGCCCTGCATGGGCCCAGACAGGCCCTCCTCTCCTCCCCCCTCCACAAGCCCTGCATGGGCCCAGCCAGGTCCTCCTCTCCTCCCCCCTCCACAAGCCCTGCATGGGCCCAGACAGGCCCTCCTCTCCTCCCCCCTCCACAAGCCCTGCATGGGCCCAGCCAGGCCCTCCTCTCCCCTTCTCTCCATAAGCCCTGCATGGGCCCAGCCAGGTCCTCCTCTCCTCCCCCCTCCACAAGCCCTGCATGGGCTCAGCCAGGCCCTCCTCTCCTCCCCCCTCCACAAGCCCTGCATGGGCCCAGCCAGGCCCTCCTCTCATCCCCCCTCCACAAGCCCTGCATGGGCCCAGCCAGGCCCTCCTCTCCTCCCCCCTCCACAAGCCCTGCATGGGCCCAGCCAGGCCCTCCTCTCCTCCCCCCTCCACAAGCCATGCATGGGCCCAGCCAGGCCCTCCTCTCCTCCCTCCTCCACAAGCCCTGCATGGGCCCAGCACACTTCTCCCTCAACTCTCTCTTCCCCTCCTTCCACTACGCTACGTTTCTCTCTGCCGTTCCCTTTCACCCTCTCAATTCACTTCAGTTCAATTCAGTCATGTCCTGTCATGCCAGTAAAGCGTATCTGACAGAAAACCTTTGTTGTCAAAGCAATAGAGAGGCAAAGTGAACGTCACTTCCTGCTTCAGCACTGTACCAGAGATTTTCTTCCGCAATTTATTTTCCCATAGACATTTCGTAAAATGCTTATAAAAATAGTTTTACTTGGTCAAATCAAACGGTTCAGATATATTTCGAATCGGGAGAGACCATAGAACATTTCACTCAGACCAAAACTTAAAAAAACATCGAAAAAATATGTTGTTTTTACGTTTTGGTCTGAGTGAAATGTTATGCAGTCACTCCTGTTTCTAAATATATCTTAACTGTTTTGAACAACTAAAACTATTTTTTACAAGCATTTTACGAAAATTTGTCTGTGAAAATAAATGGCGGATGAAAATCTCTGGTACAGTGCTGAAGCAGGAAGTGACATTCCACTTTGGCTCTCTATAGCATCAACTGAGGTAACGTTAGAAACATTAACAGTTGACTATAGCTATTAAACAAAACTCAATCAAATCAAATCACTGTTTCATTCAATTATAAGGTCCTCTCTCTCTCTCTGTCTCAATCCAGTTATGTTTTACAGTAAAGTGTATAAAACATGTCTCATGGGTCTTTAAAACACAAGCTTATGAATGATGTTGCAAAAACAATTTCCAGCCTCTGTGGTATTTCCCTAGTATGAGCTCTGTCTCTCCCCTCATTAACTATGCGCTGTTTTGATAACATAAGATAAGATGATCTGTTGGGATAGATCCAGCTTTGGTGTACTTGATTGTTACAGACCAGTCAAAACGGCTGCTTTGGAGGCCCTTTTTCCTTACATGGCTGCTGTGTTTTGAGACTTCCATGGTGTTTATATAGCGCAACACCCAAGTCCTTTATAATCAAAGAAGCAAGGACATCTTGTTTTACACAAAGTGGGACCTTTAAGAAATGACTGGGATTCAAATCAATCATGGTCTAATTATAGAACAGTAAGTTCTATAATGTTCTCTCTCTCTCTCTCTCTGTCAGTACAGCAGTATGGTTTCTCTCTCTCTCTCTCTCTCTGTCAGTACAGCAGTATGGTAATGCACAGAGGCATTCCTGCCTTAGTTCAGCTGCCATGACAACTCCGGGGTTTCTCCTGCAGGAGCGAGTACGTCCTGTACTGTAATGGACGCCTCGGCCGAGGGACACGGCTATTCAGTTGGCAAGCCCCCCGGTGGAATATACTGTATACAGCGTGTGCAGTGATATCTCTGTGCAAAGCAGAGTGAGACGTATTAGTCTGCCAGTGCCAAGCACGCCTGTTTTATCACGCTCGCACAGACAGATGGATATTAAGTGCTGAGTTTATGTCGAGTGGGATGTGAAGTCCACAGTATCGCACAGTGCTGCTGTATCTGAGTGTCAGTAGCCTTATGTGTAGCTTTTTCTTTTTGCTAATTATGTTAAATCCAATCAAAACAAACTGAAGGGAAATGGTAAAGCTCAATAAAATTCCTCCAAGATGAAGTTTTTACACTCACATTGTCCTTGTCAGAAAGCCTTGGTTTAACTACAACAGAACAGTGTTGGAAATGCATTTTGTCAAAGCAATAATAGACATGCTGAATTGGTCCCACTTAAAGTACTGTAGCAATATTTTACATTTTATTTACATTTTACTGAAAGATGACGTTTGTTTTAATGAACCTTTGTAATTCAATGATTCAATCGGAATTTGCCAATTAAGTGTTTAGAAGGCCAAGCTGCTGCGGACCCGCAATATGGCGACGACACTACTACACTACTCTACAGTACACAAACCTTTGTCTACACATTTTGATGTACAAATCTGCATGTTACGATTGACTAAAGAAAAAACATTTAAAAGCCTTATTTTCCAACAACAAGTCAATCTCCTCAAGGACATGCATGAAAATAGCCCAAAGCCAGCTGGTCAAATGAAAAGCACGTTGCATCTTTAAAGCCTGTATTGACTGCAGAGAGACGCACGCTTGATGTCCAATAAATCCATAGCGTGGTATTCCTGCCTGGTCTCCATTAGCCGTTGAAGAGCTTGTGTGCAGTGTTGGCTGATGGCTGATTCAGTCAATGTTGTGCTTTAGATAGCTCTGTCAGTGTAGCAAGGTGACTGTGGCTGCAAACACAATGGGATTGACCTTTGAACCTGGAGCTACTCAGCTGTGATAAAATGCTGACACAATAGACTTCCAGCACACTCCCCGGGCGTCTCTCTCTCTCTCTCTCTCTCTCTCTCTCTCTCTCTGTCTACCTCCCTCTTTCTCCCTCTCAAAAGTCCAATCCCATGTATTATCTGCTTGCTTAAGAGCCAGCTAATTAAATCACAGATCATAAATACACTAGTGACTCGTACTGTACGTGTGTGTGTGTGTGTGTGTGTGTGCGTGTGTGTGTGCGTGTGTGTGTGCGTGCGTACATCTCCCAAATGCACCCTGTAGAGTTGGAATGATGCCCACACTCGCCTGCCAAAGACATTAAATAGTGAATCTAAACCTTGTGTGTGTGTGTGTGCATGTGCGTGTGTGTGTGTGTGTGCATGTGTGTGCGTGTGTGTGCTCTCAACCAAATGTGTATTTGTGGCCTCTGCACTGCTATTTGAATAAGGCGAGTGGAGATTCTTGGCCGGGGGCGGGGCCATTTCTCTGTGATTAACGGCAGTGTGGATGGTTTACAGCTGCCTTTTACCCAGGGAATTAACTCCTAATATTTACAATGAGCCCTTGGCAGCTGCTGCGAGCCACTCTGAGGCCCACGCTGCCAGCAACAAGTACACTATGAAGCCCTGGGCCTGGGCCTGGGGCACTCGCAGTATGAAGCCCTGGGCCTGGGCCTGGGCCTGGGGCACTCGCAGTATGAAGCCCTGGGCCTGGGCCTGGGGCACTCGCAGTATGAAGCCCTGGGCCTGGGCCTGGGCCTGGGCCTGGGCCTGGAGAAGCATTGCATCATTCTTGTGGTTCCTATGCTAACTGCCTAATTTGCGTTAGCTAGCTAAACCTGAAGCATCAAAGAGGACGAGGTTGTTGAGCAAGCAGATGAATGAGAGAAGATGAGTTTGCTCTGCTTGGTCCAGACCATGCTCAGAAGAAAAATGACAACATTGGTCTACTTTCCAGCGTGTTAAAACGATCAATGTGGTTGTTTGCGACCTCTTGCGCTCGTGTGAGTAACCACATGGAGACGCCAGAGTCGGGAGCGGTAACCAGGAAGCAGCGGTGACCTTTGGCGGTCGGTCTTTCACGTAACGACAGTCTGATAATGAAATAGGCCGCTGACACGTAAGGGACTACGGGCGGTCTGGTCGGACTTGCGGTGCCGTGGCGTGCTCGTCTTTCAACCAAGAGAGCAAGCGAGAGGCGGGTTCTGTTTTTAACCCCCGAGCCAAACCATAATAACCCGAAGCTTAACCGCTGATGAGCGATGGGCCGGTGCCGAGTAGAGTTTGAGTCAGTGGAGATAGAATAGTGGTTTGGGTATGAGGACATGTTGGCTTTGGTCTTAAGAGGATGAGGAGCCTCTTCTGAAACAGAGGTTGTAGCTGAAGTGACACTAGTCGTGTTTCCATTACCATCAGAAATGCGCAAAATCTAAATATCGCAATAGAAAGTGGGTAATGGAAACACGTAAATTTCGAAAAACCTCCCAAATATCGCAAAAAGTTTTTGCGCTCTCATGAGGTGGTTTTTCAGACGTGTCGATATAGCAGTTTATCGCAAAAGTGTAATGGAAACACACTTTTCCACATTTGCACGTCATGTGACCCATTCTCCTTTGGAAAAGGAGCGGAAAATGAAAGGAAAATGAGGGAGAAAGGGTTCGATAAGCCGTGGCAAAACCTCCGCAGCAACCTAGCAGAAAGACGAGTGTTGTGCAAAAGCGGAGCTGGGGAAAAAAGATCATGTTTAATGACAGAAATCGGTCCATGGTGACAGGCTGCCTGTCTGTGTGCGCGCAGGTGTAGGCTACCTTTTTTCCTCTGCCTCTCGCGCTCACTGCATTCACCGCAGCCAGCAACATGTTCTTTTGAATTGATAATCAGGCTCGTTTATATGCATTGTAACTTCATGTTATGATTTGCATTGACCATTGGTTAGATTTGAGCATGCAGGGGACGGGATTTGGGGCAGATCCCCGTGCGTAATCACTGTGGCAGCTGCTGCAACGGGGAATTGCGTTCAGGTGTGTGCGCCGTCACTCAAACTTAACTTCAATGGAAACGCCTACAAGTCGCAATTGTACATTGTCGAAGTTGTAGAAATATCGCAATTATTTTGCGAAAAACTGTAATGGAAACACAGCTAGAGTCATCTAGCAGAGGCTGCAGACTTCCCGTGTGACACTGACACAAATGCACACTGTGGCTAAAGCTGAGATATGTTCCACTTGAGAATCCCCAAAATGCCACATTCAAAATGCCAGGTTCATAGATGGAGCGAGACTCAGTCATGACCAAACCCCTGAAAATGCAGTAACATTATCTTTTGTGGGAGAACAACTGTACATTCCAACAATGATGGGGGAAATTATCGCCTACCGCACCTGTGCCAGTTGACATATTATACACCAAGTTTTGCCTTCTACAAACAAACTAGATGTTGAAGAATCGCTGAGCTATTCCAATCCCTGCCTGCCTTGCTATTCATTTACAGCGGATATCATATTTAATAGTTTTTCAAAATGTAACCAAGACCTTCTAAAATTAAATTGAATGTTGAAAATGGATACTCGCATGATACTAAACACCATAGATTAGTGTGGACAAACCACTTCATGCCCTGCAATTTGCTGCTGCGGTTGACTAACATTATGATTATTATTTTTAACACCACAATGTAAACGCAGCATAATGTAACCAATCAGGAGTGACCGCAGACCAATACACAGATGTTTCATCTTGTAATACACAGTGGATGGATGTATACTCGCTGCTGGAGCTGGAAATCAGCCCCCTGTGTGTGTGTGTGTGGGGGCCACAGCGGGCCCTGTGGGTGTGTGGGGGCCACAGCGGGCCCTGTGGGTGTGTGGGGGGCACAGCGGGCCCTGTGTGTGTGTGTGTGGGGGGGGGGGGGGGGCAGCGGGCCCTGTGGGTGTGTGGGGGGCCACAGCCGGCCCATTCTGCCTGAGCAGTAAAGTGCCAGCTCAGGAGTCATTATGCAGCCCAGCCGGCTGACCAACCTGCTCTTTATACACCGCGAAAATGGAACATGTGTTTAAGCATGTCGCACCAAGGCGTGCATCGCTCTCTCCCTCCCTTTCTCTCAGCTCCCTTGCTCTCTCTGTCTCTCTCTCCCTCCCTCCCTCCCTCCCTCTCAATCCAGTGGAATTTCCATCAGTGCCAGTCCTGGAAAACGGCTCCCACCGACAACTCAGCTTCCATCATTCACGCTTTTGAATGGTGTAATTGGTGTTATGAAAAGTGTGTATGGTGTCGAGGCCATGATCTCCCCAAAAGCCCCTCTTAAAAAAATAAATGAAAATAAAATAAATCTCTGAGACCCACACCCACCCACACTGAGGCACAGGCCTGTTCGTGAGACCCACACCCACCCACACTTACCGCTTTCAGACAGACACTGGTTCTGGCTCCGTTCTGGAGTCTCAGAACCTTCGTGCTTTGTGGCGAACCAGCCCGCGTTCACACACCAGTTTAAGCGGGACCAAAGTGGGAGGATGTTATTCGGTAGTCCTTCTTCAGTTTTTTACGTTTATTAATTACTTGGTCTGGCGTTCGAGTGAACCCAGCCTTGGCCCTCTCTTCCGCAAGTTCGGCATACGACTTGCTCTTTCTTGTACTGCTTTGTAGCTTTTCTTGAGATTCGGTAGATGCCCAAATCGCCACTAAACATTTGGTTTCCTCAGGAGACCACTGCAAATTATTTTTCTCCATTTTGTCGTTGCCTTCTTCTCCTTCCTGCTCGTTTTCACAGCCTAGAATAAGACACGCCCACTGATGATGTCACGGTTCCCAAGGAAAAACCAACCATCTTTTGGTTCCGCTGAGAACCAACTTTTTAGGTTGCGAACCAATTATTTTTTCGGTCTGAACGCGCCGGCCGGTTCAAATTTGGGTTCGGGAACCGGCACGGAGCCCTGCCGGTGTGAAAGCTCTAACTGAGGCCTGCTCCTGAGAGCCACACTGAGACGCGCGCCTGCTCCTGAGTTGCCGTCACACCTCTCACCTGCAGCAGCTAAATCCTCCAAATGTGCAGCCATTGAGACGTGAAGCGAGAGAAGTATGATGTGCAAATGACGGTGCTGCTGCTGCTGCTGCTGCTGCTGCTGCTGCTGTACTAATCAGAGGAAATGATGACTGGAGCAAAACACAGGGCTTATCCGGATGGGGCAGGGTGGCTGCACAGTGCACTGCACTCTGTCTGCTTCATATCCCAATGAATTATTAGCTGCCTGCTTGCACGTTTAGTGCATCTCCATTGCAATCAAAGGGCTCCATTTCAAACGCATGTGTGTGTGTGTCAGTGTGTGTGGACGTACCTGTGTGTGTGTGTGTGTGTGTGTGTGTGTGTGTGTGTGTGCGTACGTGCATGTGTGATGCTTTCTGGGAAATGGGTAAGTACCTGGACCATAAAATCAGCTAGCTGCTGCTTAAGACTGTCTCCACTGGTGCAGTGCAGTCGGGGGCCCAGCAGTGCACCGAGGACTGGACTTAGCTCTTTGAATGTAAAGGGCAACATTTATCATCATGAAACGGCTGTGTGAGCGCGTGTGTAAGAATGTGTGTATGCGCTTGTGTGTGTGTGTGTGTCTTTCTATCTGTGTGTGCTTTTGTTGCATGTGTGCATGCTTGAATACGCACACATGTGTGCATCCAGTGCCCCGGTTTGTGTGAGTGTAGTTTGACTTGTGTGTGTGTGTGTGTGTGTGTGTGTGTGTGTGTGTGTGTGTGTGTGTGTGTGTGTGTTCTGCTGTAAATGGCTTGTAGGAGGGAACAAAAGAGCACGGGTGTTAAACAGTAGGGAAGTGTTATATCCGGAGAAGATACGCACACACGCAAGCGCACACACACACACACACACACACACACACACACACAGACTAGGGGGCGTCATCAAGCCATTTCATCACTTCCCTAAATCCATTTAAGGTTGGATGTTTTTTTAATACCTGAACACATTTGACAGTCAATGTATTTATCATGCTCAGCTTACTGTAACATAGGTGGTCCACACATCTCATGCTTACTTACTGTAACATAGGTGGTCCACACATCTCATGCTTACTCAGGCCCGGTTCTACGGGGGTGCAAAAGCATGCATTGCACCCTTATTTTAATTGTCTGCATGCTCAGTTGAAAAGTAAAAAAAAAAAAAATGCTACAGCTGCACACTTACTGTTTAAACTTGAATTATAGTTGTTGTTTTTCTTTGTTCTTTGATGTGATTTTATGGCTTTTTGGCACCTATATGTAACCTTTTAAGGTTGAGATAATTGTATTATCATTATATGGTCCAAATATTTCAGTAAAGCACTTGAAACACTTGAAATATTCTTGCTTGGGTGGTATCATTCTACTTGAAATGATGGTCAAATGCATTATTTTTAGTAAAATAACATGTCAAATTTTTCGGGCGGCCGGCCACCCGAGTGGGCCCGGCCTTTGGCCGGGCATCTGCACCCCTTCCTATCTAGGATGCACCCCTAGTCATCTTGTTCTGGAACCAGCCCTGTGCCTACTAAAGGAGCGTTCACACAGAGATATTTATTTTTCGCTCTGTCGCTCAAGTCAACCCTTTGGAATCGCTCTGTCGCTCTGTTTAAATCGCTCATCAACAGGCACACGAAATGACGGACATGTGGGGGATATAACGTTACGCAATGTCATGCTGTTTGTCCACTACGAGCCACCGTCATTGTTTACAAGCTAAGCCTATCAGCGTGCTCCTAATGCGAGCTGCATACCGGTAGTACAGACTTCACTTCATGTCAGCTGTCAGCCTGTCAATGCGGTTTGTTGCCACACAATAAACCAGTGGTTTGTTCCAAGCCAGAGTGATCCTTGACTCGCTCTCACACAGCAGCCAATCAGCATTGAACAGCGAGCGACTGATGCCAGCGTATTTTCGCTGGAGTTGGGATATTTCATCTCGAGCGACGAGCGTATTTTCTCCCTGTCGCTCTGTCTCTGCCGCTCGGACGCCCAGCGATTATTCTCCCAGGCGAATATACGCTCAATCGCTCGTTTGCATTGACTTTGTATGTAAACTCGACGCCAGCGACAAACTTTAATAGGTCGGTGTGAATGCAGCTTTACTGTAACATACTGTAGGTGGTCCACACATCTCATGCTTACTTACTGTAACATAGGTGGTCCACACATCTCATGCTTACTTACTGTAACATAGGTGGTCCACACATCTCATACTTACTTACTGTAACATAGGTGGTCCACACATCTCATACTTACTTACTGTAACATAGGTGGTCCACACACATCTCATGCTCAGCTTACTGTAACATAGGTGGTCCACACATCTCATGCTTACTTACTGTAACATAGGTGGTCCACACACATATCATGCTTACTTACTGTAACATAGGTGGTCCACACACATCTCATGCTTACTTACTGTAACATAGGTGGTCCACACATCTCATACTTACTTACTGTAACATAGGTGGTCCACACATCTCATACTTACTTACTGTAACATAGGTGGTCCACACATCTCATGCTTACTTACTGTAACATAGGTGGTCCACACACATATCATACTTACTTACTGTAACATAGGTGGTCCACACACATCTCATGCTTACTTACTGTAACGTAGGTGGTCCACACATCTCATGCTTACTTACTGTAACATAGGTGGTCCACACATCTCATGCTTACTTACTGTAACATAGGTGGTCCACACATCTCATACTTACTTACTGTAACATAGGTGGTCCACACATCTCATGCTTACTCACTGTAACATAGGTGGTCCACACACATATCATACTTACTTACTGTAACATAGGTGGTCCACACACATCTCATGCTTACTTACTGTAACGTAGGTGGTCCACACATCTCATGCTTACTTACTGTAACATAGGTGGTCCACACATCTCATGCTTACTTACTGTAACATAGGTGGTCCACACATCTCATGCTTACTTACTGTAACATAGGTGGTCCACACACATCTCATGCTTACTTACTGTAACATAGGTGGTCCACACATCTCATGCTTACTTACTGTAACATAGGTGGTCCACACATCTCATGCTTACTTACTGTAACATAGGTGGTCCACACATCTCATGTTTACTTACTGTAACATAGGTGGTCCACACACATCTCATGCTTACTTACTGTAACATAGGTGGTCCACACACATCTCATGCTTACTTACTGTAACATAGGTGGTCCACACATCTCATGCTTACTTACTGTAACATAGGTGGTCCACACATCTCATGCTTACTTACTGTAACATAGGTGGTCCACACACATCTCATGCTTACTTACTGTAACATAGGTGGTCCACACACATCTCATGCTTACTTACTGTAACATAGGTGGTCCACACATCTCATGCTTACTTACTGTAACATAGGTGGTCCACACATCTCATGCTTACTTACTGTAACATAGGTGGTCCACACATCTCATACTTACTTACTGTAACATAGGTGGTCCACACACATCTCATGCTTACTTACTGTAACATAGGTGGTCCACACATATCATACTTACTTACTGTAACATAGGTGGTCCACACACATCTCATGCTTACTTACTATAACATAGGTGGTCCACACATCTCATGCTTACTTACTGTAACATAGGTGGTCCACACATCTCATGCTTACTTACTGTAACATAGGTGGTCCACACATCTCATTTGAACGCGGGTAAAGTCTCCCCAAGACTGCAGCACATAAAAAAGTGCCACAATAAAAGCATGACACGTAAATCATTGATGAATACAATATTTGCTTTTATGCACTGTGCAATAAAATGCCATTATAGCAGTCAGAAAATATGAGCAGAGAGAGATCGAAGCACCTAAACGTTATTCTCCATGACATGTTTTAATGGCCGATAAAAAAGAGAGAGTGGGCAGGAGTTTGCACATTTTGGTGCGCTAGAAGCCCTCAGGTTGTGTGAGAAAGACCTGTTCCTTAACTTTCTCTCCCCCTCTGCCTTATTCAGACAGTGATGTAGGCTATAGTCCCTCTCTCCCCCTCTGCCTTATACAGACACTGCTGTAGGCTATAGTCCCTCTCTCCCCCTCTGCCTTATTCAGACACTGTTGTAGGCTATAGTCCCTCTCTCCCCCTCTGCCTTATTCAGACACTGCTGTAGGCTATAGTCCCTCTCTCCCCTATTCAGACACTGCTGTAGGCTATAGTCCCTCTCTCCCCCTCTGCCTTATTCAGACACTGCTGTAGGCTATAGTCCCCCTCTCCCCCTCTGCCTTATTCAGACACTGCTGTAGGCTATAGTCCCTCTCTCCCTCTCTCCCCTATTCAGACACTGCTGTAGGCTATAGTCCCTCTCTCACCCTCAGCCTTATTCAGACACTGCTGTAGGCTATAGTCCCTCTCTCCCCCTCTCCCCTATCCAGACACTGCTGTAGGCTATAGTCCCTCTCTCCCCTATTCAGACACTGCTGTAGGCTATAGTCCCTCTCTCACCCTCAGCCTTATTCAGACACTGCTGTAGGCTATAGTCCCTCTCTCCCCTATTCAGACACTGCTGTAGGCTATAGTCCCTCTCTCCCCCTCTGCCTTATTCAGACACTGCTGTAGGCTATAGTCCCTCTCTCCCCCTCTGCCTTATTCAGACACTGCTGTAGGCTATAGTCCCTCTCTCCCCCTCTGCCTTATTCAGACACTGCTGTAGGCTATATTCCCTCTCTCCCCCTCTCCCCTATTCAGACACTGCTGTAGGCTATAGTCCCTCTCTCCCCCTCTGCCTTATTTAGACACTGCTGTAGGCTATAGTCCCTCTCTCCCCCTCTGCCTTATTCAGACACTGCTGTAGGCTATAGTCCCTCTCTCCCCCTCTCTCTTATGCAGACACTGCTGTAGGCTATAGTCCCTCTCTCCCCCTCTGCCTTATTCAGACACTGCTGTAGGCTATAGTCCCTCTCTCCCCCTCTCTCTTATTCAGACACTGCTGTAGGCTATAGTCCCTCTCTCCCCCTCTCCCTTATTCAGACACTGCTGTAGGCTATAGTCCCTCTCTCCCCCTCTCTCTTATGCAGACACTGCTGTAGGCTATAGTCCCTCTCTCCCCCTCTGCCTTATTCAGACACTGCTGTAGGCTATAGTCCCTCTCTCCCCCTCTCTCTTATTCAAACACTGCTGTAGGCTATAGTCCCTCTCTCCCCCTCTCACTTATTCAGACACTGCTGTAGGCTATAGTCCCTCTCTCCCCCTCTCCCTTATTCAGAGCTATAGCTGTAGGCTATAGTCCCTCTCTCACTTATGCAGACACTGCTGTAGGCTATAGTCCCTCTCTCCCTTATTCAGACACTGCTGTAGGCTATACTGCCCTACAAATCATGACCGCAGTAACTACGCCAACACTGAAACTGAGAAAAATAGCTTTAAAGTTTTTTGACTGTCCAGCCAAATTAGATATAGGTTGAAAAGTGGCAATGCGCTTATTAACACATTAAGTGCCAGAGACGGACTAATTCGTCTTACATAATCCAGCGCTTAAGTGCCAAGGACGGACTAACTCGTCTTACATAAAGATTTTTTTTTTTTGACAGTGGGACATCAATCAACCCCTTTTACATCTTCGAGATAAGTATTTGCAGCAAGAGCATGTGTGTAATCTATTTTACCGACCACTAAGTGGCGACAGAGACCGAGAGAAGTCACAGCCACGGGACCCAAAAGCCACAAAAGCAGCCGCCTCGCCCGGACACACACACACAGAACGGACAGAGATCCCTTCCCCCCAGAGCCGCGCAGCAACGCGCGAACACACACACACACACACACACACACACACACACACACACACACACACACACACACACACACACACACACACACACACACACACACACACACACACACACACACACACACACACCGCGGAAGCAAGCCATTCAAGGAAATGGCGACGCGATTTTACAGTAATCCATATCCATTTCAGACTCGTCTTGCCCGACAGGCAAGCAGGCAGGCAGGCACGCAGACAGACAGGCAGGCAGCACAACGCGCTTCTGACACGCCCGCTGAAGCCAGGAGGAAGGAGGAGAAGACACACGGAGGGAGGAGTTTGAATGAGAGGGGTGTTTCCTGTTGTTATGGAGGAAATTACTGTTCAAAACTATTGTTTAGAATGTCTGACGGTCTTACTGATGCCAAAAATGAATGGTTAAAGTGACTGTTTCACAAAAAGCCATTTATCTCTGAATAAATTTCCAGACGCTGAAACCATGCTGTACTCAACGGCTAATATCTACATAACTACTAACTCTGCAAACTAACTCTTTTAGACAGAGAAAGCACACATTCTATTAGTTATTTTTAGATGATTGATGTTCATGAATTCTTAACAGAAAATAATCCTCGGCTGTTCTAAAATGAGCCAGAATCGTCAAAAACACCCCTGGCACAACTTACCTACAGGAATGAAAACATGGCTGGCACCCAATGTGTTAAATATGTATATGTTAAAGTATTTTTTGGGGGCAAAACAATTATCAATTACTTGACCTATGACCCCAGAAATGCAGATACGGCACTCTGTCTGTGTATTACCTTAAACAGATGTGTAGGTAGTACAAGGGAAAAGCGCAGTAACTACAATCTAATGTGCTTCTCCTGTCTTGTTTTTCATGAGACAATTGTAATCGGTTTTGATTTCGATACCACATCATATCTGTATTTAATTGTTTTATTGTTTACATGTTTAAAACATTTAAATGGATAAGTAACAGATAAATTCAGGGAATCCTTAAGTCAGTTGATGTAATCTTCACCACTGGTGTTGCTTTTTGGTCATCATTCTGACACAATTAATTAATGAGCACAGTTGTTTTATTATCTTAATTTAGAACAGGTTTTCTTTACAAATCAGATTAGCTTTTCAGATTGATAATTCATACAAGAACATATACAGTATATTACATAGCATATTACAATTATTTTGAATAAAATGAATTACAGACTGAGTCTGAATGCTGATAATTTATGCAGCAATGAAAAAGATTGTCCTGATGAGCTAGGTAGTGATACCAAACAATTATCACTATCTACAGCCAGATTAACACTTCCCAGTGGAGTGGATGATCTCTTATGGATTATTAGCTAGGAATACAGCATTTACCATTTTAAAGACACTGAAGACTCATTCATTAACAATTTGGACAGCTGTCAGTATCCTCTCATATTGGGAATTGACTCGATTAACTAAACAGATTGTGCCATTATGAGTGATTGATATGTTGGGCTTTGTTATGGAAAGAGCGGGAAAATTGCAGTAACTACAAAATCCAACCAAAAACCAGTCTGAACCGCAGTAACTACACCTCAAAGTGTAGTTACTGCGTTTATCTCTGTTTAAGTCCAGCTGAAGCTCTGTGAAAGCAAATCAAAGTGCAGTAAGTGTAGTTACTGCAGTTTTGTCTGGTTTTTGGTTGGATTTCGTAGTTACTGCAACTTTTATACTCTGTTTTCTCAAATATAGAGCAAGACTGAACTTAGAAAATTTGTCACATGATAAAACAGATATCTAAAAGTTCAATTTCAATAATAACTCAATTTTGACCAAAATTGTAGTTACTGCGGTTTTGATTTGGAGGGCAGTATAGTCCCAGCTCTTCACAGGCACAAGTTACCGCTGCAGGGAGAAATGGGTCACTGTGAGACTCCCACTGTGTCAGAGAGCGGAGCAAACGAGAAGGAGAGGTCAGCTATTCCTCTCTTCCCTCTCTGCATCTGTTAGTCTCTCTCTATTTTTCTCCCCTCTCTTTACTGTATTGCCCTGGCTGCTGTAAGAAACAACATTGACATTAGTAGTCAGTGGTCAGTAGTAGGCTACATCAGCACTGTCTATAATAGCGTAAGGGTAAAATAGATCCAAAATGGAGAAAATGTCGTTTTACAAGTCATTTCATATCAACATAGTGTCTGTGGGCATGTGCTAAATGTTTTCATGAGCCTGCCCCCCCACCACCAAAAAAAGACTCCATACCTCGTTTGTACAAGCAGCTTTTACGACCTGTAGTAAGGTTTCTAAATGAAGTGACCTCTAGAGGTCGTGTCAATAACGACAGTCTGCCTGTGGAAACAGTATGGTGGACAGTAAAGGCGTCGGGGGGGGGGGGGGGATGGGGGTGGTCTTGGAGGGCCTTTCACACCAGAGCACCCTGTTCCAATCTGAGCATTTCCAAACTCAACATTTCAACTGTAAGTCACCTTTTTGTTATTGAAACCTAACCCAAACCATAACCATAACATTTTCAAATGAACATGTACAGTAACTACGTTATACGTTTTCAAATGAACCAACATTTTCAAATGAACATGTACAGTAACTACGTTATACGTTTTCAAATGAACATGTACAGTAACTACGTTATACGTTTTCAAATTAACCAACATTTTCAAATGAACGTTGGAAACTCGACGGCACTCCCGTGGGTCGTTTCAGAGGGGTAAGAACAAACTATGGGGTTGTCTGGGTTGGAGGACTTGGTTTTCATTGATTTTGGCCTGGGGTTGTGTTAAGTTGACTCTACCCTTTGTGGTGTGTGGTGTGTGTGTGTGTGTGTGTGTGTGTGTGTGTGTGTGTGTGTGTGTGTGTGTGTGTGTTTCTCACTCATTCCCTCTCTGTCTCTCCCAGACCTTTGATTATTTGCCACGGTCTGCATTTCCCAGTGGTTAACACACCCTGACACTGATCTGTCCACAGTGCTGTATGCTGGTTCATCTCTCTGTGTGGACCTGATCTGTCCACAGGGCTGTATGCTGGTTCTTCTCTCTGTGTGGACCTGATCTGTCCACAGGGCTGTATGCTGGTTCATCTCTCTGTGTGGACCTGATCTGTCCACAGGGCTGTATGCTGGTTCATCTCTCTGTGTGGACCTGATCTGTCCACAGGGCTGTATGCTGGTTCTTCTCTCTGTGTGGACCTGATCTGTCCACAGTGCTGTATGCTGGTTCATCTCTCTGTGTGGACCTGATCTGTCCACAGGGCTGTATGCTGGTTCTTCTCTCTGTGTGGACCTGATCTGTCCACAGTGCTGTATGCTGGTTCATCTCTCTGTGTGGACCTGATCTGTCCACAGTGCTGTATGCTGGTTCATCTCTCTGTGTGGACACTGATCTGTCCACAGGGCTGTATGCTGGTTGGTCTCTCTGACACTGATCTGTCCACAGGGCTGTATGCTGGTTCATCTCTCTGTGTGGACCTGATCTGTCCACAGGGCTGTATGCTGGTTCTTCTCTCTGTGTGGACCTGATCTGTCCACAGTGCTGTATGCTGGTTCATCTCTCTGTGTGGACCTGATCTGTCCACAGGGCGGTATGCTGGTTCATCTGTCTGTGTGGACCTGGTCTGTGCACAGGGCTGTATGCTGGTCCATCTCTCTGTGTGGACACTGATCTGTCCACAGGGCTGTATGCTGGTTCATCTCTCTGTGTGGACACTGATCTGTCCACAGGGCTGTATGCTGGTTGGTCTCTCTGACACTGATCTGTCCACAGGGCTGTATGCTGGTTGGTCTCTCTGACACTGATCTGTCCACAGGGCTGTATGCTGGTTGGTCTCTCTGACACTGATCTGTCCACAGGGCTGTATGCTGGTTGGTCTCTCTGTCTGTGTGGAAAGCAGCTCATCTGATGACTGGATGTGAATGCGCTGGCTGGCCTGCCGTGCCTGAGCACCACCACATGCAATATTCATCAAGTCACAGAAGAAACCCTATTTACAGTAAATGAGCTGTGGTGTGGGGAGTGTGTGTGTCTCTGTGTGTGTGTGTGTGTGTGTGTGTGTGTGTGTGTGTGTGTGTGTGTGTGTGTGTCTGTGTATACCCAAGACCACAAACAGAGGCACTGTATTGACCGAACAGACAGGATCTCATGCAAATACACCTTGTTGCACTATTTAAAGGTATGTGTAACATTTTCACACCAATAAATCATCACCACATTAATTTTGAGACATTAGTAGCCTATAATTACAGTAAACAAACAAGAGCGCAGAAAGATGCTAGCCTCTACTGGCACACAGCATTTTACATTGATTTTTGGCAGGAATCCTGTTGGATTGCATTATGGCACAAAACAGAAAGAGGGCACTGTTTTTCCAGAGCAAACGGATCTAAAACTTTAAAAGGTTTCTGGCAGAAGGAATCGAAGGGAATGGGATTCATGGGAAATGTGGTCTTAATGTTAAGAAACATTAGCATTAACAACCACTGGTGTGAGATGATGGAGGTTACCTTATCCATTTGACAACAAGACATTGATGTTTAAAAATGATACACAGGTAAGTGCCTATTTGTAACCCTGGATGCGTTGTCACTCCCTTACTAGTCGGCACGGGAGCGGGTGTTTAAACGTTTAGCGGCATCCCTAGTCTCAACAGTTATAATAATGCCAGGATCAGACTACACAATATTTTTTGTCGTTCACGATGTCACCATGTCAGACGAGGCCATCATACTGCCATAAATTCGTGACATGTCTTGGTCGGGAGACTGGCCACACTACAAGTGTATTCTCACTTAACACTGACAGAGCATCGTATGCCACCGTCATCACGTCATCTGCTGTCGTCAGCGAGTTCACAGGTTGTCGGGGGAGGCGGACCTGTGAACGAAATCTCCCAGCATGCATTGAGGCCAATACATTGACAAGAAATAGCAACCAAATCAGCCTAAATACTTAATAGGCTAAAGTGGTAGATAGAAATAATGTTTATGTTAGCACAACATGCAATTGTAGAACATTTCAATATTGGACAAAATAAAACATTGAAATCCAAACACAACCCTATGTGAAACATGTATGTAATCCAGGTGCTATATATATCCCTCGCGGAATTAACGTTATTTGGATGAGTGACAGCCTCTACTGTGATGCACTGTGATGTCCGCTCCAGCCTCCAACCTACTTCATGTGCACGCCCACTATTTTCTTGCCAGCTGCTGCAAGACGAGAAGGAAGAGAAACGAGCATGCAGCCGACTCTGCTGAGCGCATGTTATTTGTAGTGAGCAATGCCCATTGCCCAGGCGTTTAAACGCAAATTAAAACACCCTGGCCATTTTATCTCTTTTATTCTTTTGAGCGGAGCGGTGAGTGCGATAGGGTGGAATCTGTATCGAGCGGGAGCGGTCTCCCCAGGACCTGATACCTGTCTTCCGGGGTGTCAAACTAGGCGAAACCATGTCCAAAAGACTGACATGCCAGTCTTTTCGTCAGGGCGTCGTGAGGCGTCCTAGACGTCCCGACGCTGGTCTTGATTATGTCACACTACAAGAGGTGAAGACGGCCGATCGTCGTCCCCGACGGTCATATTCGGGCCCGACGCTGAAAATCTGTCGCGCACGACCAAATCGGTCTAATATCGGGCTGAATTCGTGTAGTCTGAACCAGGCATAAATAACGCTCTCCTTTCCCTCAACAACCAGTCGAGGTGCCCTTGATCAAGTCACTTAACCACCAGCAGGGGAGCTGCTCAGCTGGCCACAGTAGAAGACCGCCAACAACAATGTGTGTGACTGGATCTATATGGAGGTGAAGGAGGATGAAAAAGAGCAAACCTGACTTGTAAATAGAAGATCAAAGAAAAGGTGAGATGGCGGACCCTGCTGGCTTGAGATGTAATAGTGGGAGAGATGTAGCAGTGAACACATGGGATTCAGCCCTGACCTCTTCACAGACAATGGCCTGCAGAATACTTGACGTCTTTCTCTCACTGAAGTGTTTTGCCCTTGAAACAACCATTCGGGAATTCTTTCATAGTATAGATTCTCGTATAGGTTAGGACTTGCTGATGTGAAGCCATCTCCTTTCAGGTTAAAGACCGTACTGCAATTCTGCTGTACCTAAAGCTAGAAAGCCTTTTCCTCCTGTGTGAATGAACTAGGCTATAAGCACACCTTCCAAACACACTGAAAGCAACTGTTTTCTCCTCGAGTCAGCAGAGCATATTGTCAGTCCCGGCCTCGTCAGCCTCACTTCCACCCCAACACTGTCTTGTCATCTTGATGAGCCGTCTACCTTGTTTAGCTTCACTATTCGCCTATTTCACATTCAAAGCTGCCATTTTATGTCGAAAATGCAGGAAGTAACACGATATAAAAATTAGAGGTCCTGCTGTTGACATAAATTGTATACAATTAATTTGCCTGCCTGCGTGCGTGTGTGTATGTATGTATGTGTGTGCGTGTGTGTATGTACTGTATGTATGTGCCCCTGCATGTGTGTATGTGTGTTGCTTGAGTGTGAGTGTGTTGGTTTGTGTGTGTGTGTGTTAATGTGTGTGTGCGTGCGTGCGAGCACGTGTATCTGCATATGTGTGTGCTTATTCACAGGCCATGGCTGACCGCTCTGTATTCTCCCTACAATAGGCCGCCTCCCCCCTCCCTCCCCTCTGTGCCTCCTATAGGAAAGGACTAAGTGAGCACTTATAGCTGCCTTGCTAGTGCATAGGAGGCTGATTAACGGTGTTTAGATAGAGAACCCTGGTGGCTTCAGTCTACTAAATCATATGGTGGAGGGTTTATTTTGTCAAGTAAAGGAAAACCTGGGCGTCTGGGTAGTGTAGCGGTAGATTCCCTGCCTACCAACAGGAGGGTCAGAGGTTCGCGCCCCAGTGTTACCCCCGGCTTGGGTCGGGCGTCCATACAGGCACGATTGGCTGTATCTGCGGGTGGGAAGCCGGATTTAGGGTGTGATTGATGTGTCCTGGTCGCTGCACTAGCGCCTCCTCTGGTCGATCGGGGCGCCTGTTCGCGGCGGAAGGGAACTGGTGGGAATTGCGTGATCCTCCCACGTGCTACGTCCTACCGGTGAAGCTCCCCGCTGTCAGGTGAAAAGAAGCGGCTGGCAACTGCGGATGTGTCGGAGGAAGCATGGTGCTAGTCTACGGGGCAGCAGGGGGAAATTGGCCAAGTACAATTGAGGAGAAAATGGGGCGGAAATCAGAAAGAAAAGTAAAGGAAAACCTTTCTGGTGTTTGTCACTGGTTCCTTCTGCACAGGAAATGACAAATAAAAATGGGAAAATCGTCATTTTATCGGCACGTTTAAAATAGCGGTATTAAAATAATAATACATTTCCACTATTTTGTTGACAATGTTAGATCTTTTGTTGTTTTTGTACCAATGACGTCCTTCTTTGTCTCAGGTGGCAATAACCAATGATTGGCAGCCAGATCACTGACAAGTCATGAGTCAATTATTCCTCAAGTCTGAATGAACAATATAATGTAGCTTATGTTAGAGTTGATAGCTGGGAATAATTGTTGAGCTGTGCGGCTCAATATGTATTATTATGTGGCACAACAATGCTAGGGGTTGAATTCCCACTGGGGCAACTTGTATGCTCTTGAGGCATATTAAAGTGCTTTGGATCAAAGCATCCTCAAATGGCATGATGACTACTGTATATAAACAATTAGCTGTCAGATATAGTTTACCAACTAAACACAGCTGAAATAGCTGGAAGCCCCAGGGAGTTCAGTCATTCATTAAAATACTGTACTGTACTGTAAAATCACATAGCTTCATAGGCCCAGACCATGACTGACATATTTGTGTACACTACACCCCTGGGTATACACTGTCATGAAATGGGCCATTTTCACTGTGCCATTTTGGAGAAATTGATAGTCAAAGTCTCAATTCTGACATTGAAAATGTTGTTTTTTCTTGATTTTCTAAGTAGGCTACAGTATGTCATTATATTTTCATTAGGTCCTTGTTGAACTACCATGTCTGAAATGTCTTTGGTAGCCAGTGTCCCGGATTTACTTTTTCTGTTTCACTGTACATTTCAAATGATGTGTGCAAATGTTTTGCTAGTACTGTGGAAGATTAATTTCCAGGTGAGTCGTTTCATTGTATCACATTAAATTGATTGTTTTGATTTTGATATATGTTCCGTTGTTAACACGCCGTTCATTTGTTAACACATCATGTGACAGACCACCAGAACATGATGGTTCAACTTCTCACAAGTAAAGCCTTAAACTGGCAATTCCAAAATATCAATTGCAAGCCCACTGCTGTTTGGCGCCAGGAGGCCATGGTGACATGTCACTCTGTTTTCACATTGCTACTGAATATTTAATAGGTTTACATCTGGTGAACATCGTTTGCACTGTCTCTCACTGTGAGGCCCAGCTACCCTCGCCTTGAACCGTGAGTGAGTGAAGTGCTGCTACTGCAGGTTGTGAATATATGCCTCTAGCAGCAGAGTCGCCACGACAAAGTCCTGTACTTTGCAATTAAAATGTGCCTCAGACATGTCAGGAGTTTGGAAAAAGTTGATTATTCCATCAACATAAATCTCATCATTACTCTAAGCTTTTTCAAAGATTGCCCCTCGGGCTGTGAAACATTTTCTTTCTGTGGCAGATTCTTGGCTCCTGAAACCTGCTCTGCAAGCGGCGCACAATGCCAGCAGCGTCAAAGCTGGAGATGCAGAGTTATTCCAGGACAAAGCTGGAGACGCAGAGTTATTCCAGGACAAAGCTAGAGATACAGAGTTATTCCAGGACAAAGCTGGAGATACAGAGTTATTCCAGGACAAAGCTGGAGATGCAGAGTTATTCTAGGACAAAGCTAGAGATGCAGAGTTATTCCAGGACAAAGCTGGAGATACAGAGTTATTCCAGGACAAAGCTGGAGATACAGAGTTATTCCAGGACAAAGCTAGAGATACAGTTATTCCAGGACAAAGCTAGAGATACAGAGTTATTCCAGGACAAAGCTAGAGATACAGTTATTCCAGGACAACGCTGGAGATACAGAGTTATTCCAGGACAAAGCTAGAGATACAGTTATTCCAGGACAACGCTGGAGATACAGAGCTATTCCAGGACAAAGCTGGAGATGCAGAGTTATTCCAGGACAAAGCTGGAGATACAGAGTTATTCCAGGACAAAGCTGGAGATACAGAGTTATTCCAGGACAAAGCTGGAGACACAGAGTTATTCCAGGACAAAGCTGGAGATGCAGAGTTATTCCAGGACAAAGCTGGAGATACAGAGCTATTCCAGGACAAAGCTGGAGATACAGAGTTATTTCAGGACAAAGCTAGAGATACAGCGTTATTCCAGGACAAATCTAGAGATACAGAGTTATTCCAGGACACCGAGGACATGCAGGCCTATTATACTGCGCCGCTGTTCTCCATTCGCTTCCATTATTCTGTGCTGATAAATGACTTTCACATCCGCTGGCGGTGAGAGCCACCCTGCCTATTCATCTGCTCTCCATTCAAGGCTCTGCAGGTCGAGCAGAGAAAGACCTACAGTAGCATGAGTGAGTGGTTCACTGTCGAGGAAAAGAACACATCCCCATACACTATTCTTCCACAGGTTTGAATGAACGCCAGCTGTCTGTACGCTACGCACAGCGGTGTGCAGTTGGTTATGTGTATTTACGTTCCGACAGTCCTCGAGTTGCACTTTTAGCTGTGTTGTCGGAGGCTCCGTAAAGCCCTTTATGATGGACCATGTTGGCTTTCTTTCCCGATTTGACTCGAGAGAACCGGTTACACGCCCAGCTATCAAATAGCGGAGCGTTTTGGAGCTGTCGCATTTACTGTCCCATGAATTGCAATTCTATTTTCTTTCAAGGAGGGACGAGGCGATTACTTGCATCAGAGTAAAAGTCATATTTTTCCAGTTGAATTGAGGGGGGGGGGGGTATCGCTCCCCTCTCTCTAAGTCGTCCTGACTCCTGCTTTCACCGTTTCCACGGAAACCACTCGGCCTACAAAAACTTGAGCTGTGAGGGGAACAGAGACCCCCCCCCCTTCCTCCAAAACAAGGGAATGTCATGACTCCCAATGCAAATAAACATAGGCTACAGCAGCATGTAGAGAGGGGAGTTCTTTTACCTTGGCCTGCATCCAGAGACGCAGCCAAGAAGCAAAACTCCTGGCTCGCAGCCTGACTGACTGGTAATTCAGGATGGAAGGCATGTCAGCAACAGTCCTGTGTCTGTGCTGTCACATCCCATCTCTCAGTCTGTGTCTGTGCTGTCACATCCCATCACTCAGACAGTCTGTGTCTGTGCTGTCACATCCCATCTCTCAGACAGTCTGTGTCTGCACTGTCACATCTCATCTCTCAGTCTGTGTCTGCGCTGTCACATCCCATCTCTCAGACAGTCTGTATCTGTGCTGTCACATCCCATCTCTCAGACAGTCTGTATCTGCACTGTCACATCCCATCACTCAGACAGTCTGTGTCTGTGCTGTCACATCCCATCTCTCAGACAGTCTGTATCTGTGCTGTCACATCCCATCTCTCAGACAGTCTGTATCTGTGCTGTCACATCCCATCTCTCAGACAGTCTGTATCTGTGCTGTCACATCCCATCACTCAGACAGTCTGTATCTGCACTGTCACATCCCATCACTCAGACAGTCTGTGTCTGCACTGTCACATCCCATCACTCAGACAGTCTGTATCTGCACTGTCACATCCCATCACTCAGACAGTCTGTATCTGCACTGTCACATCCCATCACTCAGACAGTCTGTGTCTGCACTGTCACATCTCATCTCTCAGTCTGTGTCTGCGCTGTCACATCCCATCTCTCAGACAGTCTGTATCTGTGCTGTCACATCCCATCTCTCAGACAGTCTGTATCTGCACTGTCACATCCCATCACTCAGACAGTCTGTGTCTGTGCTGTCACATCCCATCTCTCAGACAGTCTGTATCTGTGCTGTCACATCCCATCTCTCAGACAGTCTGTATCTGTGCTGTCACATCCCATCTCTCAGACAGTCTGTATCTGTGCTGTCACATCCCATCACTCAGACAGTCTGTATCTGCACTGTCACATCCCATCACTCAGACAGTCTGTGTCTGCACTGTCACATCCCATCACTCAGACAGTCTGTATCTGCACTGTCACATCCCATCACTCAGACAGTCTGTATCTGCACTGTCACATCCCATCTCTCAGACAGTCTGTGTCTGCACTGTCACATCCCATCACTCAGACAGTCTGTATCTGCACTGTCACATCCCATCTCTCAGACAGTCTGTGTCTGCACTGTCACATCCCATCTCTCAGACAGTCTGTGTCTGCACTGTCACATCCCATCACTCAGACAGTCTGTATCTGTGCTGTCACATCCCATCACTCAGACAGTCTGTATCTGCACTGTCACATCCCATCACTCAGACAGTCTGTATCTGCACTGTCACATCCCATCACTCAGACAGTCTGTATCTGTGCTGTCACATCCCATCTCTCAGACAGTCTGTATCTGTGCTGTCACATCCCATCTCTCAGACAGTCTGTATCTGCACTGTCACATCCCATCTCTCAGACAGTCTGTGTCTGCACTGTCACATCCCATCTCTCAGACAGTCTGTGTCTGCACTGTCACATCCCATCTCCCAGACAGTCTGTATCTGCACTGTCACATCCCATCTCCCAGACAGTCTGTATCTGCACTGTCACATCCCATCTCCCAGACAGTCTGTATCTGCGCTGTCACATCCCATCACTCAGACAGTCTGTATCTGTGCTGTCACATCCCATCACTCAGACAGTCTGTATCTGTGCTGTCACATCCCATCGCTCAGACAGTCTGTATCTGCGCTGTCACATCCCATCACTCAGACAACCCATCACTCCACTTCGCAGCAGCACTCGGCTTTGATCTGGCTGAATACACCCAGTAACACTGTCCTCTTTTAAGCCGGTAAGTGGGTGGATGTTGCTGACTCTTAATCTGTATATCTACACGGTTCCCTTCTCTGTGATCAAGCTGGCGAAAAACTTCAACTGGAGCCGCGGGGGCCCGCGAGTGTGTTTGGCAAAGGAAGGGCATGGATTTATGAAGCATAATTAGCGCTAATAGCCCCAGGGCTTGCAAGGTTTCTTTTCAACACTGCTTATGTAAATATTATCTTAAGGCTCTGTGTAAATTAAACAGTTCCAGTTGCTGGCGTCGCCCGGCGCAGAGCGACACAGAGCCAGGAGGCAGATGATTGGACAAGAAGAAAGATACACTCACAGAGGAAAGAAAAGCTGCTTTTGCTGCGTGATGAAGCTCGGGTGAACAATGATAATAGCTTCACAGATGGGACGCCCCAGCAGCTCTATAAGTCACTCTGTCGGTCGCTCGGGCCACAAAAAGATCATCACCCTTTAGCGGGCACAGTTTTCATCCTAGGAGGCTGGAATTTGGCATGGAGGTCAAGTGTGTGTGTGTGAAGGTGTGTCTTTGAGTTCATGGCAATTGGCTAAAAGGGCGGGAGGGGATGCTGGGCAATCTTTGAAATGCAGGATGGCAGGGGCAGAGGGCTGACATTTGGCATGGAGGTCAAGGGTGTGAAGGTGTGTGTTTGTGTTCATGCCTATTGGCTAAAACGGGGTGGTGGCCCCACACTGGGGGAAGGGGGGGGATTTTTGAAATGCAGGCTGGCAGAGGCAGAGTAGGATGGCCTGTATATACTATATGCGGTCGCAACTATGTCGAATTCGTGCCTGCCCCCCCCCCCCCCAGCCCGGTGCAGCATTGTCAAAATGGACTCGTCAAATTCACCGCAAAGAGAAAAAACTAAAGGCGTATCCAGCAGGAAGGTTTAAGAGGTGCTCTCAGGGGTTTGGCTCTGTGCTTGAGCAGTCTGCATGCTATTTTCAGAGTGCAAACAAGAACTAAAGTATGGCCTTTATACATTTCAAAACCCATTGTGTTGTGAATGCTTCTTTTCCCCCCAGAGTATCTGGTTATGCAAATCATTCCAGCGCGAAAGGCTGAGTTTCATGTTTTTTGGGGCCCGGCACCTCGAGCCGCCCAGGCCTGCAGTTAATCAAAATGTATAAAAACTTGAGAGCTTGAGCATATTATGGATTTAGAACGCCTCACTATTGTGGCTTTTCTTTGAATGCTGAAGTTTGCAGCGTTGGCTGGCCAAACGCCAAACAGCGCTGGATCAATAAATAGTCTCCCTCTTCCTCCCATTCTGACTCCAGCATCTGGAGTATATGAATATTGGATTAAGGAGAGATACATGCCACGCATTTCCCCCCCCCCATTGATTTGAGCTCATCAAAAGCTCATTGTGAGGAAGTCTGGTTAACCTCAAATGATCTGGCTTTAGGTCAATTAGGTGGTGAACAAGCCTTCCTGTGCCTGACGCTTTATTAGATGACACTCTGCTGGCTAAGAAGACAGCGGCGACGGGAACATTTAATAAGGGCTATTGATGAAAACACAAAATTACTGTGTCAGCAACAGACTGATGAATTCGACCCCTCTCTGTATCGTTGATGCAGTCAGTCCCTTTAATATACCCGCAGGCAATATTGACTGAAAAATAAACCCAGATTACATGGAGAGTGCTCCGGATCGTTTCTTCAAAGCCATACTTGATTCTATTTCACCACAGCACTAAGAGCTGCTACACATGATCTGAACCCAGATTTAATCCTATCCGCTACTTGATTTTCCACCATTAGTCTCACTCGTATCAGCCTGTGTGCACGTATCACCAGAGATGGCAAAAGTACACACATTCTTTACTTAAGTAGAAGTACAGTTATTTGTGTCAAAAATAAAGTACTGATTCAACTAATTTACTCAAGTAAAAGTAAACAAAAAAAAAAAGTACTCTGAAATGTACTCAAAGTATCAAAGTAAAAAGTATTTCTACCGGCTGTTTCTATGCAAAGCTAATTTAACCTCACACCATATTAATATAATTCAAATACTAAATTTAAACTTAAAAGAACCCCTCCAAACATATTTTAAGATGTAGGCCTAAACTCTACTTTGATTAATAATTTGTGTCTGATATGGTTTGTCCACAAAAAAGTTCTTTCAGGCGATCATTTATATCCTTAAAATGACATCTACTTATTCTCCCTCATTACATTGCATCGTTGATGTGATGTGACACATCTTAGAGGTTTAGCCTCATACATTTTTTTCACTTTGGCACTTTATATAATTGGAAACATCAAATGTGATTTATTTTGAAAGTTGTAACAGCAAGTGGTGTTGTTCACATTGGTTAGCTTGACACGCAAGGGGGACACGTTTTTGGCAGTAGCGTGATAGCTGGGAGCGAGACAAGTGAGTGAGACAGACAAACAATCATTACAACGTTTTTGTCTGTTGTTTGCATTAAAACTAAAGTAACAAGCCTGTTTTGAAAATGGAAGGAGTAGAAAGTACAGATATTTTATTGAAAAGGAATGGAGGGAGTAAAAATAAAAAGTTGTCAGAAAAATAAACTCAGTAAAGTAGGAGATACCTGAAAAGTTTACTTAAGTACAGTAACAAAGTATTTGTACTTCGTTGTTAGTGGTTCATCTTGTTCAAACCGCTATCTTTGACTGAGATTAAAACTTCATCAGAGGGACATACTGCATGACCTGTTAAGGCCACAAAGGGCAATGAACTACCAATGAAGAAGTCATGTCCTGTGCATAATCATAACCAAACACCATGTCAACAGGCTCAGTCAGTTCAGATGTCTATCAGAGTTCGAAAAGCAAGGCAGGAACCACCTCTGAGGGTGGTTCCTGAGGATGCAGCACTGCTGCTGAGAAAGACCTACACCTTTTTAAGACTTTTGGTTCGAGGCAGACAGTCTCTAATTGCAGTATTCTGCCCCCTGTGGGTAAGAGAAGATGAAAGTGTAATGTTCCGCAGCAGCAAAATGGTTATAGGACCAGGGCTGGGTATCGAGAACCAGTTCCAATTTAGTTTCCAAATTGCTTATCAGAATCGATAAACAAGTGAAGTTTGTGTGCCCATAACAGCCTCCTTCAAAACAACAGTTGTTGCCGGAGACTGTTTCTTGAGCGTTCCAAAACAGAGAGAGAAGAAAAGTAATACAATGACTGTAAACAGCTTGTGCAGCATAATGCTGAAGCCACTTACTTGCACGCTGAGTCCAAAAATCCAATATTCACCTACTGTAATTCATTCCTAGATTGTCCATACTTGTTTCTGGACTGCACCAACCGTCACACCAGCAGCAAGTGGATGCTGCCTTCAAATGCGGTTGCAAATCTTGTAATTACGGTTAGAGCGTGCCTCAATAAAGTGATAGAATGTGGTGGTAATTTTTTTTTACTTCAGTGATATGGACCTCCAATTACCAAATGCTAAATGTGCCTTAAGCTGTTCATTCTGAGACAAAAGTAATGATTTATTGAGTAATAAAATGAAGTTAACTCCACTAAGGCCGAATGTTTAAAGAGCCCTTAAAGTAAAACATGTGTTCTTCTTCTTGTTCCTACAGTTAGATGTTTTAGCGTCACTGTGCACAATGATGTCTGTGCAGTGTTTGACACTAGAAGACTGTTTTCACATTCGTCTGCTGAAAGTGGAAAGTTTCTCTGCATGTGCTCACCACTGACCTAAATAACATGGACACAGCTATCCCATTGATCTTGGTCTCCCGTTTGGAGTTGAAACGTTGGCCGTCGCCATCTTGATTTTTCGTCAGCAGAGTCTGAGGGAATGGGTTGATGGTCCTTCCGCAGCTCACGTGAGATGGGAGTTTCCCAGAGCTGCGTAGAAGCCAGAGAGCGTGGTACAAAGAGAGAGTGATAGACTGAAACATCGCTTATTCCTACATTGGCATGTATGACATCACCAATGACATCACAGGAGTAAGTATAACGTCACCGATGCATCATAGCAACAACTATGACATCACCGATGACGTCACAGGTGCACCTGCCGTGATGACATGCTACAGTGACATCATCGTTGGGTCGCTGGTTTGAATCCGGCCCGTGGGTGTTCCCAGGCATGGATGGTCGGTCTCATCAGTCAGTATGAGAGGGCCTTTTCTACAATGACATTGGGCGAACACTGGAGTGGAACAGACCTCTATGTTGAGTTATATGACGGCTTCAGAAAGGCCTGTTTTCCATCCACATGTCAAACATGTCAAAACACTTACACTGGGGGGAGGTGTGTGTGTATGTGTGTGTGTGTGTGTGTGTGTGTGTGTGTGTGTGTGTGTGTATGTGTGTGTGTGTGTGTGGGGGGGGGGGGGGAATGGGGGTGCCACGGAGGCCGATCGTAAATTGGCATTCGAAAGCAAGTTTAGAGAAAAAGCAAACCAGGGGAAGCAATGTCCATATGAAAACAGCAAGCAATGGAGAAAGAGCCCAGAGAAAGTGCTCCGGCCCCACTCCAGCAACAGCGAGGATATAGCCACATTTGTCTCAAAACAAAGCAATAAAACCAGCCAGCCAGGAATTGTTAATTTCCTCTTTGCTTCAATTGACTCAATAAGACCCCCTCCCCTCCCCCCTTGGAGACAACCGCCACCACTTTACAGGTGAAAGAAAGGGAAAAAGAGATACAGTGCCAGGCAGGGGCAGACAAGCAATAGAGGACTCGACTTCCACAAAAGCCCCGGAAGCTAATCTAGACTGCCGTGGAAGAAGTTAATCTAGACTGCCGTGGAAGAAGCTAATCTAGACTGCCGTGGAAGAAGCTAATCTAGACCGCCGTGGAAGAAGCTAATCTAGACTGCCGTGGAAGAAGCTAATCTAGACTGCCGTGGAAGAAGCTAATCTAGACTGCCGTGGAAGAAGCTAATCTGGACTGCCGTGGAAGAAGGTAATCTGGACTGCCGTGGAAGAAGCTAATCTAGACTGCCGTGGGAGTTTTTCATTAGCTTGTGTTCCTGCAGAGTCGCTGCAGATGGAGAGCTAAGTGATATTTTATAACGGTGAGCTCAGAGGCTCCAGTCAGAAGTGGGGAGAGCCACACATATGGGAAACATTACACAGACCCAGCGACTCCTCTCCACCTCGGCCTTCCTCCTCACTTTATGGCGTACCCACTGGAAAGTTTGCACAAAGTGTTGGTTCTTTCTTACTTCAACCCTTCATTATTGTAAGAACCTGTCTTGTTACACAAACGGACAAACATCATCAAGCAATTCTGAAATGACCGTCTCCAGTCAGTCTGGGCAGAAGCATCTCTCCCAGGTCCATATCTTGCGATTTTTGGCGCAGTGGTGGTGCTGGGCAATTGTCGCCGCGGCGTTGACCTGATTGGACGAACAAGTGTTCATCCAATCGGGGGCGACTGTGGCCCTGATTGGACGAACAGCATCTGAACAGCGTCTTCATGCATGGAAAAAACATGGCAGCAAATTTTAAATGTTCTCTTCCTACTCAGTGAAATGTGTTTCTGATGGCATGTGACAGTAGGCCATGCTGCGTCTCCCTCTGCCTTTGTTTTGGGTTTACAACGGTTCGTTTAAAAGATGGGATATGAGTCCGGGAGGCAAGCGGCACGGACCTTATTTGCATAAAGTATCTTTGGAGCTTATGCAAATGTGCAGGTGGGCGGTGCACGCTCCTGGCCTGGCCCACAATGCATTGCACAGCTGCCTCCAATACACATGAATAAGAGCGTGAAAATATTACGCTCAAATGGACAATCACCTTTAGAGGCGTGTCCAAGTCGCTATTCTCTGTAGCACGCATCTGCCCGTTTGTGGGGGCACAAGATGAAATGGGCTGGGTTTAGTGGTATAATTATTCACAGGCATGGTCTGATCTACACAACCAATCATATCCCCCCCTCTCTCTTTTTTAACCTTTATTTATACAGGGGGAGGAGTCTCACTGAGAGCAATACTCTCTTTTTCAGGAGTGCCCTGTTAACATTCACACACACATTCACACCTAGAAGCTGACCAGTACAACCACGGTCTGATCTGCTGGCCACTGAGCAGCTCCACTGGAGTGGTTGCGCTTAAGGGCCTTGCTCAAGGGCACCTCAGTGGTGGTAATGAGGGAGGGGCAAGTGCTGCCTTTTCACTTTTCCCACTCATATTTTTCCTGCCGGTCCCAGGTATTGAACCCGACGACAACCTTCTGGTAATGGAGCAGCTGGCAAGTGAGCGCGGAGCTCTCGGTGGAGGCAACATGGAGGGAAGTTAACATTGTTCATTTGCATAGCATACTACTACTATGTTTCTATCAATCTATCTATATCTATAAAATTGAGTATGTGGGCTCTGTCCACTGTTTGTTTCAAGTTCTGTGTTCGGCCACAGCTATGCTGTTTTACGTACGATCGGGCTGAAATCTTCAGGGTGTGTAAAGGGCACCCGTGCGGGTGAGCTGACGGAGCCTGACTTTTTTAATTAGGGCAGATTAATTGCCATAATTGCCCTAAGGCTGAGGCTATCGTTCAGTGATGATGTCATCAGTGATGTCATCAGTCTGAAGCTATATAAGTGATGGGAGTATAAGGGAGGGACCAGACGCGATGGCTTCCGCCCCTGGGCTGTGCGGGTGACCTGACAGAGGCAGATTTCTTAATTAGGTGATTGCCCTATTTACCTAATGATTTGATGTCATCAGTGATGTCATCAGTGATGATGTGGGCGAGCCTAGGCCTTTGTTCACATCTGGCGCTTAACATAAGCAGAACTGAAGCTTGAGGCAGGCTCAAGCTGAGCTGACGCTTAACTGGTCACACAAGAAGCCTTGTCTTTTCCTCAGCGCCTCGCTCGGCACGCCTTGAACCCGCCCACAACTCCCATTGACTTCATGCCTGGCAGCTTCACGCTTCAAGTTTGGAAAATAGGAGTGAATCCTGAACGATCGCTTGAGTGTGCCTTGAGCAAGGCACGCGCACGGCTGGTGTGAACGGCTTCGCCTGTTAACAAGGACGCCAAAATGAAACTTGTGGGTTCAGCGTAGATTGACCTTAGGTTGAGCGTTGCTTCGGCGTATGGTGTGAACGGGCAAATCTGCAAAGTATCAATTTGTTTTGTGTGGCTGGGGAGTGTGGACTCTAATGATAGCGAAGCTGGTGGAGGGCCAGCGCAGAATTCTAATCACCTCTTTCTGGCACAAAGTCATCCTGTACCTCTGCATAGGCCTACTCCTGTTCCTTGGCAACATTTAATTAGTGTTTGTCCTTCAAGCCTGTGCTCTTCACGGCTATTAAGGCCCTTAAGCCCTTTGCAAATTAATTATAAAAGCCTAAAATACTAACCAATCACAGTAACTCAATGTGGCGCCAGGCACCAGGCCTGACCTTTGACCTAACCCCAGTGTGCTTTTCTCCGGGGACAAAGGGAGTCATGTACTGAGCCGGCACCGAACAAGTGTCTGAAAATGAACTGAGGAAGTTTGGCTCCATAATGATAATGATCGAATGCACCATGTCTCCTCTTTACAATGATGCTGCATTTACATTTGAGGCATCTATAGTTGACCTGCTCATTCAGAGCAAATAACTTCTCTCTCTCTCTCTCTTTTTACAAAGAGAAGAAGAAGTGGGTACTTACTGTAGCATGAGCAGTGATAGCCACCATGGCTGAACAGACAGAGAGAAGAGCGCCACCTACAGAAACTCAAACTTCACCAACAGGAAATTGCTCACAGGAAGGCAAGCTTCTAAAAAGTAAATGCACGATGAGGTGACGTCCAATGCTGACGTGGATCTGTTTCTTTTAGACCACAGTCGTTTATGTTTCACTTCTTTTTTGCCACAGTCATCTACTACTGAAAGACAGCTGACAATGTTTTGCTCATCGAACATCAGGTAAGCATCTCATTAGTAATTTGAATAAGGGCAAACTTGTTTGTTTAGCAAACTTTGCTAAGTTTAGTGATAGCTTAGCAGGTTCATGGTATACTAGCGTGCTGACATACTGTAAGCAGTGCCTGATTTTTGTCCATATAAAGCTTTGGCCGGAGTGCTTGCACCATTATGAAGAAATCATTTAAGTAAAGAGTTATGTCAATTTATAAAACATGTTTGATATAGACATCGTCACTCTTTGGCACTGGCTGAAAGTTGTCCTAGTTGCTTTACTAGTTTCAGTCTATTCTGTACAGTCACGGTCAGGTACAGTAGAGTCCCATGCTTGCTTGTTTGGGGTGTGGGAGCTGCCATCAGCCCAGCGATGTCAAAGACACTGTTGCAGTAATTGCCCGGGAAAACCGAGACAAATATTTCTGTCCACCCAAAATATCAATTCAATACTACAGAAAGAGCTACTACTGCAGGGGAAGACATAAAGAGCCAGGATGACTTAAAAAAAAAAAAAATCTCTATTCACTATTTCCTCGCAGAAAGAGTGATGTTGGGGAAGCCTGATTTCGGGGGAGCTACCATCATTGCGGGACGTCCCACGGGAGCTGAACTGCACACACAGCAACACACTGGCTACCACAGGCAGGTATGGTGTTAAAGTAGGCCAATTAGACTGTGGGGATGGGCTGGTCAGAGCCAGAGCTGAGGAAAGGAGGCCAGCCCCAGAGATGATGAGCATCTATCCTCCTTCACTGTGCTGGCAAAGCCTGCCTGGCACAGCTGTAATGTCACAACTAGGACCTGGAAGTCCCCCCGCCCTCCCACAGAGTCCTGTTCCAGATATGTCATTTAGTATTCTGCTGTACCTGAAAGGTCCTCTTTGCCACAAATTTCCTCCTGAACACACACATTTTTAATTTTCTCTTCATAAAATATATATATATATATATATATATATATATATATATATATATATATATATTTTTTTTTTATAGCACAAAATGGCCATAATAAATCTGTGGGGGGTTGATGAGGCGCCAATGACTCAGCAATTCCTCCTGGTGCTGAGATTTATGGCTTCACTCAGTTTTGGAACAAGAACCATTGGAAGTTCAACTCAGTCTAAATACCCCCCCCCCCCCCCCGCCTACTGGCACGTCCTTTTGATGGAGGACAAGACATTACAGCTACGAAGGCTAAAACGTCTCACTGCGATGTTATTGATTGTGTCGATTAGACGCCACCTTATTCATGAGACATGGAGGGTTCAAAAGATGTCAAATAAAAAAGATACAAAATCACGCAATGCTCCTTGAACATGGTTTCACGCAATCAACTACACAAGTGTTCCATTGGTAGAATCCCCCCAGCCTGCATCAGCAGGAGTAACAGGACTTGATCATATTCCAATATATTTTTAAAGTGAAGAGAGCAAGAATGTGTTAGCAATGCCAGGACTTGAAATTAACACCCACCAAGCTGCCAAATGCAGCTACAAAAAATGGCCTTCCTCCAGCACACTGGAAGCTGAAAATCCAAAATGTCGGTGACCGCCATGAACATTAATGAGAAGTGGCTACAAGCTAATGTTTTACACGTGTGTCTGTGTGTGTGTGTGTGTGTGTGTGCTTGCATGCCCATGTGTGTATGTGTGTGTGTATGTGTGTGTGTGTGTGTGTGTGTGTGCTGTGCATCTATCTAGTCATATGCTAAAAGACAAAGGGCCCTATCTTCGCACCGCATCGTCGAGATTGTACAACTCCAGCCCACAGAATGGGGGCGTTTTGATGCAATTCCTTTGCATTGAATGATGTGATTCATAGGTTTCGCGCCTACGAGCCGATTTGCGCGGCCTTTGCGCGCGCCATGTCCTATCCTCCCCCCTGCACAGCTGGGATCTGGCCTTAGATAGCAGCCAGTTTTGTGACGAATTAGCGCGCCGGTGCAGCTGGGGGTGTGGCCTAAACCAGGCGTGTCCCTTCTAAATCCTGCTGTTATCATGTGATCATGTATGAAGTGCTGAGTAAAGGAATAAAGGCCAGGGGAGAAAAAACAAACGTGTGTGTGTGTGTGTGTGTGTGTGTGTGTGTGTGTCTCTCTCTCTCTCTCTTTCAGCTGCTGTTTGATGGCAGAGCAGAGATATGTGAATATAGCGGGGCCTTGAGGTCAGCGTGGTAAACAATACTTGCCGTGATAAATTCTCCTGTCTGCTCTGTGTGTGTGTGTGTGGTGTGTGTGTGGTGTGTGTGTGTGTGTGTGTGTGTGTGTGTGTGTGTGTGTGTGTGTGTGTGGTGTGTGTGTGCGTGTGTGTGTGTGTGTGTGTGTGTGTGTGTGTGCGTGGTGTGTGTGTGCGTGCCTCTCTCTTTTTGATTTATTCCTTCAGAGAGCGCGAGTAGAAGGCGAAGAGAACACACAGATAAATAATTCACAGGGACATTAACATCAAAGAGGGCCACGGGGAAACAAAAACACCGCCATTTGGTTTGATGTGGCGTTTTGGGTAACCAGACGTGTGGGTGAGTGTGTCTTAGAGTGGCCTTCGCCGAGAGTGCGTCACTGTGAGGCAGGTGGACGTTTAAGTGCACGCACGCACACGCACACACACACACACACACACACACACACACACACACACACACACACACACACACATCTCCATGTCACTGTTGGAGACAGGGGGTGCAGATCAGAGAGGAGGGGGGGGCCTAATTGATGCTGATGTTTTTCTATAGCTTCAATTGCAACTGCTTCTCCCCCGGGGTTGGCCGCGCGCTCTCAGAACCACTGACTGTTGTGTTGATGATAAATAGTTGGAAATTAGCCGCCAGTTGATTGTGTTGGTGGCGAACATGCCCCCGGGGGACATGCCCCCGCCCTCGGGGGACATGCCCCCGCCCCCGGGGGACATGCCCCCGCCCTCGGGGACATGCCCCCGCCCCCGGGGACATGTCCCGCCCGTGAATTGCTCTGTGTGGCGGCAATGTCTCATCAAGCGCTGTCATAACAGAGCCATCCGTCGCAGCGGAAGGGTCCTGGCTAATTGCCGGAGGCCACAGACGCCTCTCTCCTCGATTCATCTCTTTTCCCAGTGTCTGTTACAGTGTTCAGTGCAGACTCATATGGAAATATGAATTATGGCAACAACAAACTTAGCTTACAAGGCTAATTTGATTGGAGTGCACAATAAAGATGAATTGAGCCAAAGTGATGCTGGTGTTTGTTTTGTTTTTTTCCCCAGTGGCAGCCTAAAACATAGGCTACATGTTGTCACTGTCTTGCTAAACATGATTTCGAGGTTTATGATGAAAAATGTAACTAAAACCTTTATGACTTTTGAGGTGTTTTCTGAAAATCGCGTAAAAAAAAACACATTTACTCTTCAAAAGTCATAAAAGTGGGTCCCGTTTGTGAGATTATTATCTTGCTGAACACAAAGTTCGCTGTTTCATAAACTTTTGTTAACCACAGACCTTATTTCATACATTTAATCACAACTCCCATACAAAAATCCCATAGTCTATCCCCCCTATGAACCAGCTATGAACCAGCAGTGCAGGACTTCCGGGGTAAGCCTACAAAAATATGTCATCCCTGCGGTACTCTATTGGGACTTACGTGACTAAGATAAGAAAATCAGCTTTTTTCTCCCAAATATAACATAAGCATTGGCAAAAACGTTGGCTAAGAACACTGTTTTTTGTCACTATTCTGTCAAATGTGACATTAGACTACTGGAAATAAACAGAAATAACAAGCTTTTGGGTGGTCAGAGGATGCTGCCTTGGCGCTCATTTGGAAGTTGGAAATCTGCAGCATTCATAGAGATAGGCTATGGCTTGCAAGTCAAGTTAAGTCAAGTCAAGTTTTTTTTGTATAGCCCTAATTCACAAGGATGTCTCAGAGGGCTTCACAGAGAATATGTCTAGCTAAATCTAGCTGACAATAACAATTACAGTAATAACATGGTTGAACAATCTTATGATAGAGACAGAGGGAAGGAGCGAGGGAGGAGAGAGAGCAGGGAAAGGGGGAGGTAGGATGAGAGAGCAGGGGAAGGGGGGGAGAGGAGAGAGAGCACAACAGACAGGATATACTGCAAAGATTGATTGAGAAAAACACTAACCGCGATCTTTTGATCACAACTTGCGGTCCTATACTGTATTTATGAAGGTCGTATTTTTGCGAATTTCTTGTCTTTGTAATAAGACGAAAGCTGAAGGTCTCGTGTTTTCTAAACGGTGTCACATTCATATATCCTATAAATAAATATTCTTCCATCACAGCTTTTCTTCTTCACGATCCTGGATCAGGTACCACTGGGCCATTATCTTGAGTTAGAAGCGTCGGTTGTGTTTGCTTTATTACCCCTCAAACATTCGTATTAATATTCTACGCATGCATCTTTGCAGTATCAGAAGAGAATAGTGGTAATACCCTTACACATGTCAACATGTTATGATAATTTGCCTGTAAATCTTGTGATTATATGGATTAGCAGACACTCTCTAGCTCCATCTATCTCTATGTCTTGTGATTACTTGTGTTTGCTATTGTAATGTGGTGTGAGAGCCAGGCCTAGAATACTGAAGGATATTATGGGTGACAGATTTAGACGGATAATCTCCTCTGAGGATTTAACAAAAATTTACCGGATGACTTATCTCTTCGTCCCACATCATTAAAGTCTATAAAAGGAGGATTTATAGACTTCAAATCATGATTACAAGGTGATGATCAATATCGGGAACTCTTGAGTGGTTACTAAGAAACCGAGATATCTTACTGAACAGAAAGGATTGTGTAAAATGTTAATACTCTGTTAACATTTACAGCTCTTTCCCTTTATTTTTAGACACACACACAACACACACACACAGTCACACACAGTCACACACAGTCACACACACACACACACACACACACACACACACACACACACACACACACACACACACACACACACACACACACAGTACAGGTGGTAAATGTGCTGATGGCAGCAAAAGGACATTCATACATGATTTAGCCTCACGCTACCTTGTTGCCTCGACGCATCGAAACATCCCCGTGTCTGGAGCGCTGTGTTACCCTGGAGATGCTGTTCTGCCGCGTCCTAAAATGCCCTTCTTCCTGTTACCATGACAACCTGGGAGACCGCAAGGCAAAGCTGAAGTAACCGTGCGAGGCAGCTGGATTCACGCAAGATCATGATGAGATCACAATCACACGACAAATCCATCGTGCCACGCCGCAACCTATTGGTTTGAATCAGAATCACCGGTGGATCGCAACCAATCGGCATCCAGAGGCAGCTGCATGCCGGATGTGGGCGTGACGCCCAGCGAGAGCGAGCCCGTGATAAGATGTGAGACACACACGGCTCATCCAATCATCTGCCAGATCTGTTTTGAAAGTGTCTGCTCTTTGAAACGGTTTCCCGAGCAACTCGTTCCCAGGTGGTTATGTGAAAACAAACCTTCTGGCAGCGTCAGGTTACAATTGCAGCCCAACCTGGTCCAAAAGGCCTCCCTCTCTTTTGAACCTTATCATGAACTCTATGAGTGTTGAGTTTCCTTGGGACAAACATATCTTGCACGGTTCAAGTTGTGCTGCAATAGTTATACTGTCGTAATAAAATCATGACTTCTAAATCATTGTGACTAAGGAACAACCTCCAGTTCTGAAAGAGGAAGCCAAACGCAGAAAACCTGCATTCTTTCAAATCCCCTGCAGAGGGCAACTCCACTGTCTACAAACAACTTCAATCGCTAGTGTAAAGTCTTCTTCAGTGCCTAAGTCACGCCTCTTCCGGGGTCCACATGGAACCTAAGGAAGTGAATTCCACATTAATTTCTTTCATTTAATGAACCTTTCATTTAACCAGGAATATTCAGTAATTCTGAATCTCTTTTACAAGGCCGTCCTGGTCAAGACAGCAGCATAGCTTCACATAAAGTAAGCATTCAAAGATTCACATAAAAGAACAGACACAAAACAACAAATTAGCAGAGTTCAGTAAAAGGGCATTCAGTGGTCAAATAGTCCTTATAATCTTCCATGCTTAGAAAATAATCTACCGTAGTTTAAATTGACTCTGTAGCTCACACCAAGACGAGGGTGCAAAAACTGTAGAAGCACTTTCACCAAAGACATTTTTTTCTCTTCTTTTTCTTATTGGGTCCAAGTCAAATGTTTTATGGTCACTCTGCTCTGGGTCAGTCAGCGCTCTGGGACTCAAACTGTCCTACAGACATCCTGAAGCAGGTCCGAAAGCGGCCGTGGTTTCAGCTCCTGTGCCAAACAGTGGAACTCTCCATGCTCTCTTCTCTCCTCAAAACCAAAACCATGTCGCCGTCGACGCTGCTCCATTTTTTCCGTGCCTCGATGGTTTGTTTAGAAATATTTAATCTAACCAGCAAATCGCGACGCGTTTGGTGTGAATAGATTTGCCTAATCATTTTCCTGTGAATTATTCAGAATCTTTCTATTGTATTCGTTGATTCACCTCGCTCTTTGTTTGTAATGGCCCTTGTACAGTGTTAGTCTACACTGCAAGTTAATGATATGTTTCTGCATCAATATCGCCAAGAGGAATTCTGGCTCCATTTATTGTGCTTTGTGATTAAACTGCTTGGCCTTCTGATTTATTGCCTAGGCGTATCGTCCCTGACAGCCGTGCTCTGATGCTTAACCTCGGTCGCAAAGCCACATGAAATCCTTTAGTCTGAACTGAGCATGTCATGACCTTTACCACAGGTCCTGGAAGAACCTCACAGACGAGGCTGGCTGCCCGCACGGCTCTGCCCGGTGTGATCAATACTAATCAATTTGTGAGTCTGTTAGCTAATAACAAGCTAAGAACCCGCTGCTCGGAAAAATATGGCTTCCCAGACCTCTTTAATTTGTCATAACAGGAGGGCAGAGGAAGGAAAACCCGATTATCTGGCTCATGGTCTCCGATTCCTCATCTGTCGCAGATACCCGTAGGAGACAAGGCAAGGTTACTGAAAGGTGTGGCCTGCTGCCTCTTCTGCTCCGTGCTGTCAGATGGGATTCGATTTGGACATTGGGCCGTCGCTAATCACATTATTCTTACCAGTCAAGCTCGGATGTGCGCGTGTCCCTGTGAAGAGAAATATGCCTCGAACAACACATTTCTCAAGAGCTCTCAAACCTCCAATATGTCGCGCTGAATTTTTAAATATAATCTGCATGTCCATCAAAGTGCTGGAATGGCTCTGCTCTTCAATACATCATTCAAGAAAAAAAAATGTGCAGGAATATAATCATATTGAAAGATGTCCTCATAGATGACACTGTGATAGGAGTATAAAAATACTACCAAAGCCTTGTCGGCCAAAACGGATGAATTCTGAGAGCAGAGGCAATCCTTTAGATGTGGGTCCGTAGCCCTTGACTGGGTCTAGGCCTTGCGGTCCGAGATGAATAACAACTAGGCCGAGGATGTATGGGTTTGTGCCGGGCTTTCTTTAGCCCGTCGGTTCAGCAGCCCTTCAACACGTGGTGCCGGAGAAACCCTGAACCCTCTGCTGGTGCCGGAGAACACAGGGCCCATTAATCAAACAGCAAAGGTCAGGAGCTAAACCCAATTTACCCGCGCGCTCTCCCTGTCACTCACAAGAGTAATGAATATGTGTTGGTGGCGAGCGGGAGGAGGAGGAGGAGCCCGGCCCAGAACATGCTCAGTGGGATTTAGTCGATCTGAAAGATGTGACATGGTTCATCTGCGGCCACGAGAGAGAGAGAGAGAGAGAGAGAGAGAGAGAGAGAGAGAGAGATAGGGTAACTCTGGGCAGAATAGCATAATTTAGATTCACTTTAATAGTCACAGTAAGTAATGAGATTACAAACGAGGAATTTGACTTATTGGAAGTATGCAGTGCAGCGGTCACATCGATAGTACAGTAGAAGACAAAGCAATACAGAAAAACAATCACAAATTATAAAGTGCAAAATATAAAGTAAAGTGAGTGGGGGGGGTTAGGACAATGTCCATGAGGGGACCCCGGCCCGGTACCAAGCCAGCTGTGCTCAGGGGGCATCGGGGGAGGGGGAGTGATGAAGTTCTTGTGGCGACCACTTGGTTTGGTTATATGCATAACCTGGTGTTTCTCTTCTATTATCCCGAAATGTGTTTTTAATGCTACCCAGTAGCGACCAGGTGCCCTGTAAAGAGCGTTGCAGTACTTGTGTAGGCCTAATATGTTTTTATACACTTAAGAGACTTTCAATATGGACACTAAAGTACACGTAATTTTAGTATACTAACTATACTTGCCAGTGCAGTCATGATTGATGTACTCAAAGTGTGCCGTTTCTGACATGCTATTTTTGTACTTAGTGCATTTACTATGGTAAATACAACTTAAGCTGTGATGAAGTTGCAATCAGTACACTTTACTATTTTGGGACAACAGTGAGTTGTACTTAAAGACCACATGAACCCAAGTAGCGTGAGGGTCGGAGACGTATCAGACTGAAATAGATACTGCCTGAGATGAAAGAGGGTTGAGAGGCGGGCCATAGCGTGTCGATGATTTGATTTGACAGTTCTGGGCACTGGAGTTGGCGTTGGCCAATCCTGGCCTGTTCCGCCCCCAAATCTAGCGTGTTATGGCGCCACACAAGTGGGAGAACCAGGCAGCCGGCTGCTTCCGTGTGGACCGGTGTGGACATGCCGAGGCAAGACTGCCGCCTGCTGGCTTGGAGCGTCGACTAGCCACGGTAAAGAACCGCGGGAAATACAATATTCCTGGAATGCGAGTTTAATGAACACGTTACATGTCCTATGCATTTCATTTCATTTCGTTCTACCTCAAGCTCTGGGAGGGCTTCTGCAGAAACTGCAAAGCGGACGAGCCAATCAGCGACCCGCCTCGTAGTTGACATCGTAACCGGCCAATTAGGAATGTTGCTAGCAAAACAGTAATGGCCGCCTCCTCGAGGAGTAATGTCAACGTTCTACGTCAAGTACGTCAACGTCTAGTTTAAACAGCCAACCTCCAGGCCTCCACTACCCAGGCTAACAGCCTCTCTCCCGGCCCCACACACCCTGCACAGCCACCCCAACCTCCAGGCTGCCTCTAGCCAGGCTAAGAGCCTCTCTCCCGGCCATACACACCCTGCACAGCCACCCTCCAGGCGGCCTCTACCCAGGCTAAGAGCCTCTCTCCAGGCCCCACACACCCAGGCCAGCCCCCCTACCACCACCCATCCACTACCTAGCCCAGGTGCCTCTCTCTCGGCCACCAGACACCCATCCTACCCCCCACACCCATCCACATAAAGTGCAGTTATTGCAGAAATAGACTCAATAACAACTATTAAACAAGTACAGGAGTATGTACCAGCGGAGTTTCTGGGCGGAAAATATGTTTTTGCGATTCTCCCGAGTGGATTTGGGTTTGACTGGATCCAACGCTGATTGGCTGAAGGAGTTGTCTGTCAAGGCAAGTACACCCGCCCAACTTCCGCCCACTGCAAACACTGGGTGAAAGCTTCAGGCCAGACGGAAACGAAGAACGAAATGAAATGTGAGTTCACGTGACCGGCTGGTCAGGCATTGTGACATCATCAGTAATGTCATAAGAGGCATTGTGACATCAGTGATGGCAGGCATTGTTACATAATCAGTGATGTTATAAGAGCATTGTGACATCATCAGTGATGTCATAAATCTCTTATGACATCACTGATGATGTCATAAGCACTGTGATGTCATAGGCATTGATATTGTGGTTTTAATTTCTCTTCCAGTCTCTCCCTGCAAAGCGCAGCGCTCCCCGGGAGCTGCGGAGCTACGCGCTGTTCAATCTTCAGGTATGCACTATACGGTTGCGGAGGGCGCCCATCGCAATGACATCATATTTGGCGCACGCCCCTCGCTCCTCCCCCATGCCTGGCTCACCGGAGGGACCATAAATGAGCCTTAAGGAGGTTGCCCCTTTCAAAACTGCATTCACACACCAACAGAGGACGTGTTATCGCACCGACCTTGAGTAACCAGACAGAACACACACACACACACACACACACACACACACACACACACGTGGTTATCTCTCCTCGCCAGAAAACACACACACACACACACACACACACACACACACACACAAACACAGTGTTAGTCCTTCATACACATACATACACATTACACACACACACAGCCTGGAAGAACGACACACAACATCACAACATGCACACAATCCTCTTTTGTTATACTTTGACGAGCGACTTATTATTGACGGATACTTTCCACTACAGGGGATTATTCACATCACTACCTGCTGAAGGTGGGCTGTTTGGATGCACATGAAGAAACAAGAAACAGCGGACCGTCGCAGATGCAACACATTCAGGTTGTGGTCCAGCAGCTTTCAAACTGTAAATTAATCTTTTTTCAATACCAGAAACTTCATGCTGTCACTTCTTAGAACATTTTTTTTTTATAGATAGGCGTAGTTTGTTCTTTTTACCTATTTTAGTCCAGTAACTATTGTTTAACACTGTGGACAAGTTTATGTGAACTTATGTCAGGGTATACAAGGGATCAGCCGAGCAGCATTTTGGTAAACAAACCGCGTCACTGGGCGGCAACGGCAATGGAACCCTATGGAGCGTGAGCTTTGGGAAGCTCGAGTCTCTGACTCTAGCCGGCTGACTCTGTTTACATTTTAAAAACTGCTACAGTTCACACAACTTCACCACAAGATGCATAGATTATACACCAAACTCTTGAGCTACTTCTGCTCTCACTCAGAATGTCAAAATATAAGCGATGTGATGTATACATTTTGAGATATTAGCGTTTGTTTGGCACAACTCATACGAATAACTGCCACGGGGTTCCGCATTTCTGTGTGGCAAGTGACGTCGCGCTGATTCGTCCTATTGCTAAAATCCGGGAACAATTTCCTTACAAAGAAATATCTGCACCAATGTGTCTGTAAAGTAAAGGTGTCTAGTAAGATATATCACATTATTTTTACCACGTGCGCAGCAGTGCGTGGTCATGAGAAGGCTTTTTGGGGTGAGGGGGTGTGGGTGATGGGAGCGTGGTGAGAGAAAGGGGCGGAGCTAGGGAAAATGGTCCGTAGCTAGGGGTAGGAAGGTCGTAGAGAGCCGGGATTCGAGGGGTGTGTAGGGGGAGTGGCTAAGGGGCGTGGGTGGTTTGAAGGGGCGTGGTGAGGGAAAGGGGCGGGGCTATGGAAAAGGGGCCATAGCTAGAATGTCAGAATTTAGTTGTTTAAAGAATCAATTTATTTCTCTATAGTCTATTCTTTACAGTCGATCTTTATTCCAGTGTTGTTAAGAGGTCGATTTTGCAGCAAGAATATTTGGTCGGCATTCAACAGGCACGTCATTCTCGGTAAGGACGCTTCCGTTATTGAAACAGACAACATGCATGCTCCTACTGTAGCCTATCTATCTGCATTTGCAGACAGTCATGAACCCATATCTTCTGGACATTGCCTTGATGAAAAAACAACGAAGCTAAAAGTAATTGCGATAGTGTCAGTGCAGACAGCGCACAACTTGAATCTCCAGCAATTAGGCTATGCACCTTACTGTATCTCTCCCACTCCACACCTGGCACCTGCGTCAGCACTCCTGCACTCGCTCTCGGCTCCCATAGCATTTTGATTAATCTCCTCATATCATACGAGCGTCGGCAACAAGCATGAGCGATTGATTCATTGATTGATTCGCCCGACGTAGGCTGTCAATTTAGCACTAGGTAAAAAGCCGCTTTTTACCTCTGTTAAAGGTCCCAATTCGTGCAGCTGTAACCTCTTAAAAACGTGTGTCTCTGGTCCATAAAACATGATTCTGGATTAATTTGTCGAAAATATAGCAACCCCGTTTGTTGTGACGGAGTTCTCACTTCCTCATCTCGTCGCTTCCCAAGAATGGCCTGTTTCTATAATATATTCAGAACTAACAGTTCCCATTGGCCGCTGAGGGAGAGCCCGCCCCAGGCTCCCAGCGGCCAATCAGATTAGCGTCTGTGGACCAACACGCTAGGTTGCGAGTTATCGTTAACTTAACGGTTACTACGCTAAAGAGGACATCTCAAAATGCCTAGACTTACCGAATGCACCTCTGCAGTTGCTGGATCACGTACAGTTGGCGTCGCTCCAGCTAGAAGTGTTAATTTTGTGGCTATACACAAAATGGTGCAGGTAGCTTGTGTGAGAGAGACCCGCGCAGTATGCGTGAGGAAGCTTGTGACGTCCCAAATCCCCCTCTGGGCAAACGAAGCGTTTGGGGGTGTGGCTTGGAGGAGACTGCAGGGGGAAGCTGGATAGGGACAAATCCAACTGTGGCAGTTCTGAGGTTGTGACCACTCATTACAGGGAGGGCTGACAGCAGTATATATGCATTTACAAGTAAAAACAGCTTTTGCACGGAATGGGACCTTTAATTGACGACTGCATTTCATTCCAGAGTCACGTTTGGTAGCCTATACGGGAAAGCCAGAATGAAACAGCCAGAAAAACTAGAGACAGTCTCACAAAGCACTCATGTTAGCCAGCTGCAAAACACAGTTTTAATTTTACATGACGACTATTTTGTGACCCGCCACATGGCGGGTAGACCCCTGAGCGTCACACGTTAAACATAAAATGTAGTCGCCATTGGCGCTTGCCGGGTGTTAATTTCGGGCCCTGACTGAACACCACAATATGTCAGTTCAAACATAACAGAAAACAGGCAGGCCCGGCCCTGGTCCTAGCAAGTGACGTGAAAATGGGCCCTAGCCTCCTTCCCATTCACAAGTTCCCATCCATGACCAATGGGAGAGGTATGCTCGAGCAGATTGTAATGGAGTTGGCACAAACTAAAAGTCTCAGAAAGCATGTCCTGTGCAGCATTGTAGGCCAAACCAGTGGAAATATAAATTACAACAGTGTGCGACAGGCGGCAAAAGTAGCCGTGTCTCTTTTTCCGCCAAGGAGTGGTTTTAGTGAAAAATAAATGATTGCAATTGGCTCAGAATCATTAAAAAAAACTTTTGTTTGACCCCTCACAAGCTGCTTATGACAGAATTAAAGATTTTTATTTGTTCTCGGATATATATTTTATTCTATTTTCTATTCTATAATTTTTCTAGAGAGATAAATATTCCCAATTTATCTATTTATGATCCTATCTATTGTACTGGGAACAATAGGACCCTTTTTACCTTGTTTACTACAAGTATGGTTGACCAACCTCTCTTACAGTAATTTTGCTTCCAGCCCTGGTTGGCACTAGAGCCTATTCTAAGTTGGGGCATTTTGAGGTTCTGGACATAGAGCCTTATTTTGAAGTACTTCCGTCTTGGACGCTACATTTGTCTAACTTTTTATACAACTGTTTAATGTAACTTTTCACGACTTGTGGTTATTGCAAATGTATTGTTTTTCTAACTGCTTCTTTACAACTAGATCCTTGCTTCTACTGGTGGGGCATATTGTGTTGTTTATTCAATAATTGAATGTACTTCCGGCATGATTGTATATAGCCGTCATCTTTGCCTGACACAGCACAACACTGAGGAAGGCCTTTTGCTGCTGCCCGGTTTGAGGAACTATTAAAACCTGTGAAAGGACATTTGGAGTGCTGGCTTTTTTTCTCACTAATGAACTCTTTGCTTGCCCTGCACCCAAGTGAGTTTTTAATCCATTTTGAGTGTGCTCGCTCGCTACCGCTGACTTTCTATTGTCCTAGGGGAGTTGAAAAATACTTTTTGAAATGTCTTACTAGATACCTTTACAAACACATCGGTGAAGCAATTTCTTGGTACGGAATTTGTTTCCAGATCTGTCAGATATCTGATCATATTCCCTGACTAAGAGGTTAAGTAACCATCCACCTTACCTGCTATCCCCAACGACAGGTCTCACTCTGAAGGATGGAGGTTCTGTACAGCACCACCACCTTAAAGAACAACACCAATGGTTCTGATGAGTTGAAGCCTGACCCCTCAACCACCGTAGGCATGACAACATGGATCATCATGTCCATTAGCCTTCCTTTGACCTTGCTGGCCATCTATGCTCTGGTTTCCCTGGTGTGATAATTATGATTCAGATCTATTCATTGTGTGTGTCTGCTTGTCTATCAGTCTTTCTGTTATTTATCTAATAATGATGTCACATGCGTGACATTTGTCTCACTCTTAGTTAGCTTTTCCTAGTAGATTCATAGCTACAGGCCATTTAGTGTCTAATCCACCTGACTTGCAGCATGACTTTGAAATGTAGGAGGAAACCTCTGATGTGAGGCAGAACACGCAAACTCCAGTCCTCACAGGGCAGGGAATCAAACCTGCATCCTTCCTCCTGTGAGGAGACAGTGCTAACCCAGTGATCCACCATGTCGGCCCTGTTAAGCACTGCAGTGTAGGGGTTGCATAGGGTTGCATATACTGTATATTCGTTGACTCGTCGATGTTACTGCCACAAGTCTACGCCTACTGGGAGACATCAACTAGTCATCACATGGTTTGAAACTTGTTTAGGGGGCAGTCTTGTCTTTTTCACACGTTTTTTTAATTCACTTTTTCTAAAGTTATTGTTAATCAAAGTAGTAAGCTATGTTATTTGGCTAGGAACTATGTGGTTTGTCACGTTCGTTGACGTTTTTCTCTCTATCGGAGTACTTTTATTGTTGCAAGCGGCTCCATTGTTGATTAACGTTACAGGGATCAGCTGATTCTCTGACAGTGATGACCGGCCCATGACCTTCCCCGGATCATAAGCCACCGCCATGCAAAACTTCAGCCCAATCCCACCTGGGGTGTGGGCATGCATTAAAGATAATATGCAGATATAAATCATAGATATCAAAATTGTGTCTTTATAGTGATCACGGTTATAGTGATCAACCGCTTATATTGATCAAAAAGCTTGGTCCAGAATCATTCCTATACACATGCGGTTTAAATAATTCGCTTATAATGATCAATACTCATACTCACTCATTTTGGGCCTTGTCACACCTGAAAACAATGGAAAAAATGTTTTAAACTACAGTAATTCTATCTATTTTTTTACTTGCAAACTGCCAGAAATTTGCCAACGAGCGAGATACAACAGCGATATTTGATGCATGTCTGTGTATATGGAGAGATCACGGCGTCTGTCTCAGACTGCTGTTTGAAACAGCTGGAGGCCTAGGCTAACTTACTGTATGAATTTTTATAGTCAATAACATTCAGTAAATATCAAAGATGTCAGTTTCTTTACTTTATATGTACTGCATTTATGTAATAAATATAAAAAATTTCATTTAGATGGTAATCTGCATGAGAAATAAAGAAAAATAAAGAAATCGGTTATAATGATCATCCACATGTAGTGATCAATTTGACCCGTCCCAAGGTGACCACTATAAGAGGAGTCCACTGTACTATATAATAATAATAATAATAATAATAATAATGGATGTATTTGTTTATTTATTTATTTTACCAGCACTGCACCATGTGACGACTAGTAATTACTTTTAATTGATTCATTCAAATACATGTATTAAATGTAATCTTTCGTGTAATCTAGTAAAATGTCTAGTACAGTATGTATATAATGTATTTAACCTATGTTGTGTGTAGATATATGTAAGATATATAATATGATGGAGAGATGCTTGTGATAAGGGGCTATAAACACAACTCAACTGAACTGATTATTTTCTCAGGTCACTCAGTTATTTCTACCACTGTTCTATAGGTGCGAGACGGCCAGATTGCTCCGATCTACGTCATCAACCTCCTCGTCTCTGACGTCATCCAGTTCTGCTGCATGGCCGTCGTGGAGGCAACACCCAGCGGAGACAGGGGACTCACCTACATTGTTTTCAACGATATTATCTGCTTGATTGGGTTGATGGCCAGTGTTGGCTTCATGGTGTGTGTAGCTCTGGAAAGGTAGCTAACCATCTGTGCGTTTGTGTGTTTTCTGTCTGTCTGTCTGTCTGTCTGTCTGTCTGTCTTCTTTTTCTATACGGTCAGAAATATTGTAATTATGGCTAGAGCACATTTAAACACCCCATGAATTTTACGTGATACCCAGGACGTGACATTCTCACTCTTTGTTGAACATTTAGGTGTCGCACATACAGTATACAGTACAGTAATATATTATACACTTTTCATCTTTTCATTTACAAGTAAATCTCAAAGTGTCTGTCTGTCTGTCTATCTATCATTACAGGTATTCGCTCATCGCCTACCCACTGTGGTACCGCTTCAGACACTCCGTCAAGTTCTCTCTGGTGGTCTCCTTCATGGTCTGGGCCTTCTGCATCATCTTCATCATTGTCAGCTATTATATATATTATTATGTGATGGATGTCTGGAGTGAAAGGATCCTCTTCGCCATCTTCCTTCTCCTTCCCTTCCCCCTGCTCATCTTCTCCCTGGCTGGGACCATCAAAGCTCTATCTGCTTGCAGCTCTGTCCGCCCTGAGGAGAAACGACGAATCATGGCAGTCTTGGTTCTGGTGGTGCTTAACTACACGCTGCTGTTCCTGCCGTCTATCATTTGGCTCCTGTGTCCTCCCCACATTTTCAATCATAATCAATCCATCATGCGTCGCATCTTTCTCCGGGTCAGTCCTGTTCTGGACTTGGTTCTGTATGTTTTCATGAAGAAAGGAGCTGTAGACAAGCTGCTGGCCTGCCTGTGTCGGTGCAGGATGACCAGAGAGCAAGAGCAGGGGCAGATCAGCACCGTGAATGGTGATACCACAGAGAGGGTCAGCTCCGTGTAGGAAGAGGAGAGGCCGGGAGAGAATGATGATACCACAGAGAGGGTCATCTCCATGTAGGAAGTGGAGAGGCCGGAGAGAGAGAAGGGGAGGGAGGGGAAGAGATGGAGGGAAAAGATGAGGGGAGAGAGAAGAGATGGGAGGAGCCTTCTTCCACCATCTAGAGAGCTGCTGATAACGGTTGCCACCTTGACTGAGTGCAATAAATCAGTGTTATTGACATTAAGCACATTGCCGTTGCACAATTTGCCACTACTGCACCTTCCACTGACAAGTGGTGCCACTTTATTTTATTAGTATTTATTCTATTGTATTACTTATTACCTAGTTATTACCTTTCGTATTTCCTGCTGCCTTATTTATATACACTGTTTACCCTATCTATCTGTGTGCCGTATTGCCTTATTTACATAGATAAGTATAATTGTTGTGACTATTTACCTACTATGTCTTGTAACGGAGCCCCCCAGCATAAGAATTTCACATGTGCGTACTTGTACAATGGGAGTGACAATAAATATTTTGAATCTTTCTGCCTCAGGCTTTCCATATAAACACATGGAAGGGCAGGGAGCTCCCAGAACTGAGCCATACCGCCATATATACATATTGTATATGGTAGTAATACAAGTTTATTTTTGACTATAGTGGCCCTGCTGACACAAATGTAATTTAATTGCAACCAACTCTTCTTGAGGCAGTGATGCACAGAGCAGCTTTTTGTGACAACTCAGCAGTAGTATTGCATCAGCTGGAAACTCACCAGGAAACCAAATACATTTTTGACTCCTTGTCTCACTTTGTTGCTTGGATCGTTATCCATGTTCAGTTCGTTTAGTTTAGTTTCTACAATCAGTGCCACAGTGCCACCAAAACAGGTGTTCCTGTGACCAGTCCTATACAGAAGTGATATAGGTAAAGAACTGAGAGCCAGGGAGAAAAGGGAACAGGTACAAAGTTATGAGAGGAGGATTCTTGGTACATATAGAGGAAGATGGACATGATGAAATCAAATAGAATTCTGTGTCTTATCACAGGAAATGCAAGTCACATCAGACAAGTACAGGGTTTTTCCTGACTCAAAATGAAGAGGTGGGGGGTACTTGTTATTACTTATTACGATAAGCGGGTGATCGACGACGATCGGATGTGCAGAAATGAATGGCAGAGTTTATTTATTTATTTTTATGGGGAGGCTTCGTGGGAATCAGCCGTTGAAAAAGGCGGATGGCAGTTGGGTAGAAACTGTCCCTGTGACGAGAGGTTCTGGTACCGGACTCTGGTTTCTTTCCAGTCTCTTGGATTTGTCTTCCACACAAAATATTGAATCAAGAGGATCAAAGTGCATAATATACAGTATGGTTTTGAGGTCACCGCAACATGAAACTGCTCTGTGAAGTCTAGAGAGGGCTTAAATATTAATCAAAAGACACTGATAGGATGCAACAAGCAGCATGCCATGCTGTTACATGATATCAGGAAGAGGAATAAGCAATGTGGAATATATGGGTGGCCAGTAACAGTATGAGATCCATATGAGACCCAGTTTAGTCATGGTACACTGGGCAAATGCTCTTTAGTCACGCACTGCTCTTCCCTCTACAGTTACTTACTGCAGCCATGCTTCCGGACCATAATATGAGCCATATCTGAATAGCCTACTGTCCACAGTATGTCCTTGGATGTCCTACTGTAGGACACTTTGTAAGAGGCCAATCTCCATGTCAATGTCACCACGCCCTGCACATGTATTGTGACGGGCAATTAATGTGATTATTTACTCATAAGTCAGCTATAATGATCCTCTTATCTTCTCACCGCGTCCTTCAGCGCTCTGAGTGTTTGTCATGTGTCTGTCACTGCCATCAGAATCTAATGACGTTGCCCCTCATGCATAATTGAGAGGCCTCGCTGGGTGCCTGGAGGGCTGAAACCAATTAGCTGCAGGTATTAATAGCCAACTAAAAATGCAGCTGCAGGTCTATTTCTAGGGGGCCCCCGGAAGGCAAGGTGTTCCTGCTATTAGTGCTGCTTGAATTTGCCGGGAGGCGCGATCGACGCTTATTGGAGACGACGTTTTCGGGGATGAATGATCATTTTTTGAGAAAGTGCGACGATGTGTTATGATGAAAAACATTCACTGCAGCTTTGCTCTTATTTACAAGATAAACAGCACTGATGCAGAGAATCAAAAGTTTCATTTTTGGGTGAATTCCTTGAATGAAATGTCTTAAAGACATTGGGGCTGATCTTGAGAGTTTACGTGTATAATATTGCTGGATGTTTGCTTTATCATGCCTGTCTTTTGAACACCAAAGCACCACGATGGAAATAAGCCCTATATGTTTTCTTGTGTTGTCCCGTGACAGTTTTAATTCATGTTCATGTGTAGCCTAAGCTTTGTTTTTAGTCTCCTTCAGAGCTGATAACTGTATACCTATTTTTAAGACACGTCAAATAAATTCAATCATTCATGGTTCTCCTCCATTATTTACCCCTTTATTTATCATTGGTTGTAATGCTCCCTGAACATGCATTACAGTATGTCTCATGTTGCTTTGCAATACTCACAAGCCACTCATGAGTCATGACACATTACGGCTGTTATGATATGATATGACACATTGTAATACTGCAGATATTTGTGTTTTTCTTGGAGCGCTTCTTGCAACGCCTCATAATGTCACACAAGCTGCTGTAAAAGTTTCGCAGTGGCCGGGGAATTGAGTGGGAGCTTCGTGTGCAGCTTTATGAAATCATTTTTGAACCTCATAAAAGCTCTCACATTTCAGTTGCGGATGGAAAGTATCTTGAAATATTGCTGCTGGCTCGTGGTGGGAGGTTTTCTCCCAAGTCTGTCTTTACTGTTAATATTCAAAACCCCCTAAATATATCAGTTCACGGGTTCCCAACATTTTTTGGGGGGCAGGCAACCCCATCTTGAAGTCAGAAAGTTCCCAGAGAAAACTGTACATTTACAGTGGCTGAATGTTTAAAGCGGCTATACAGGGTAAATACAATATTTCTCCGCAGGACAGAAATCAAGCTCCCCCTTGTGAAATTTATTGATGAGTACAGTTGTGACATCAGCTATTATTACAGTCTTTCTCGTTAAATGAAAAGGGCTTTGCGATAAAGCGTAATGGGTAGGGTAGGTATTATATGTGATAGGGGTGCACCGATCGATCGGCAAGCAATCTGTATCGGCCGATTTTGACCTCAAATATGCGATCGGCGATCGGCAATTTTTTTATATTAAAAATAATAATATATATATATATTTTTTATTATTTTTTTTAATAAAAAAAGCCTGATCACTAATCAGGCTTTCCAAACGATATAAAATACAATGCCAATTGGTATTATTAAAGGGGAGAAATAATCGACCTAAAATAACGTTTCCAAACTTTCTTTGAGGAGTTTATATATCGGTGATCGGTGATCGGTCGATGATCGGTTGGGCAGATATTTCCGATCGGCAATCGGTGGCAAAAAAGGTGATCGGTGCACCCCTAATATGTGACTATAATCATGTTCATCAAACATCACGACTGCACACTATAGTGTGATCACCATTCGGTATTATGAATATTTAAATCTGCATTAGGCAGCTCTCAGGTGTGAATGTGTGTATACTATATTAATGTTTAAAGCTGGGCAGCAATAATAAAAAAAAAAGCACGTGTGTATTCAGCAAAACCTATGTCCCTGGATAAATTAAGCTTAAAAAATTGATGAATGAAGTGTAAGTCTTTATGCCCTTAAAATAAGGCCATACTGTCGATTCATTACTGATATTATCTTCGTCGGGAGTGTTACCCAAGACAGTTGTAGCGTTCAATGCGCTGACCGCGCCGATGTGATGCTTCTTCAGCCATTACCTTTCCCCATCAAGTAAGTCCCGTCCCTGCAGTACCTGCACGACTGTATAATATGGCCCTGGGCCTCCCCTGACTGGCCTCCCCTGACTTTAACAGCAGATCAATGGGCCGGCGCTGGGAGGCTCTCCCCCGCTAATGGCTAATGAAAGGTATAATTACAGCGGGTCAGCCGAGGCATTCAGACACCAGGCAGGAGAGAGAGAGAGAGAGAGAGAGAGAGTGACGAGTTCATTTAGATTACAGCACCAAATGTGTCTGCCTCGTTAGAGCGCAAGTCACCCGCGTTATCCCCATCATCTCCCTTTGTTTCTATTATCCTACTGAGTGGGCGGCGTTTGATGGCGTTTGATGGCGTTTGATGGCACAGTAGATTTGCGGAATTATGAGTGGAGAGAGAGGTGAGATGATTGAATTAAAAGGGAGTCTTGGGCGGGAGCCGATTGAATAGAGAATGGAATTACATTTGAGGATGAAAAAGTCCGTTGATATGGTTTGATTGAGACGATAATGCTATAGTCAAGTCAAGTTTATTTATATAGCCCTAATTCACAAGCATGTCTCAGAGGGCTTCACAGAGAATATGTCTAGCTAATTCTAGCTGACACAACAGTAGCAAATTACAGAATAAAGATAACACATTGAACAATTGATAGAGAAATATAGAAAATATAGAAATATAGGAGAGAGCAGAGGAGAGAGCAGGAGAAGGGAGGAGAGCAGGGGGAATGTGAGAGAATGATGGGGGTGGGGAGGGAATGGGAAATGTTGGAGAGTATAGGAGGTGGGGAAGGAGCAAGAGGAGAGAGCAGGAGAGGGGAAGGGGGAGGGGGGGCGGGGGGTGTGGGGGAGAAGAGAGCAGGGGGAGGGAGGAGGTGGGGAGAGAATGGGAAATGTGGGAGAGGAGAGAGTGTATGGAAGAGTATGGGAGTATAGAGAGAGTATGGGAGACTATATGGAGAGAACAGGGAAAGGAGGGCTAGCTGACAACTATATAACTACATAACTATAATGCTACATTTGATTCAATATGACATTGATGTGATATTGGGGGGTTCATTTCTCCAACGTTAGGTTCTCTCCATCAGTGCTGTTTCTCTTGGAAATAAGTGTGAAGCTGCATTGAATGTTTTTCACCATTAAGTCAGCGGCGTAACATAATAAACCATGAATGAACCATGAAAACATGAAGTCAATTATGTTTCATTCTGCGGGTTCAGGGAAGCCTCCAGCCCACCCACAGCCATTTCCAGAAATTACAAAGTGCACGGGCCAATCAGGGACCTGCCTATTAAATACTTTTTGTTATGCCTTTAAAACATGTGTGGTTTGTACAGTCCACTGAGCCTGGGCTGTTACATCTGGGGGCTCGTCCGGGATTTAGGTGGTACCCAGTTTTTTTTGTGCTGTGGGCTCATTGCACTGTACTGATTGGTTGCTTTCAGTCTGCAGGTCCTGGCGGGGCAGAGGCTGAGGCTGTTTGATTAGCTGATCTGGGGCACCTGAATGCTCCCTATTTGAGCTGGCTGCTCACTCTCATTCTCTCTCTCTCTCATTCTCTCTCTCCTCCTCTCTCCACCTTGTTGGTTTGGTTTGAGCTTAGGCTATATCTTCAGGGCAGTTTGTGAAAGACCTTCGAAAGATATTCAAAGAAGGGCTTCTAAGGTGAAGGTATTTTGCAGCAGTGCATAAAAGGAGAAAGTGGTTTAACCCTGGGGACGTTGAAAAGAATCTGATTAGTAGATCTACACTGTAGTGCTACAGTTGCTGGTAGGATAAAAGGATGTAGATATATAAGTAGGTAGTCTTCCTAACAATGTCTTAGTTCCCCCCCCCCCCCCCCCCCAAACATACAAATATAAAACGGATAAAACATGCAAACAAGAAAGAAAAGTGCAGGTAGAGACGAGAAACCTTGAAAGGGCTTATTGGTCTCTACCTCAGAAAACCAAATAACAATAATCCATACAAAGTATAAAATACAACAGAAACAAGAAGGAAATAAAACAAATAGACAAAGAAAAGAAAGTCAACAGTAAAAAATAACAAAAAAATAGAAACAAAATGAATCAAGATGCGTTAGTAGACAGACAGTTAATATGGCAATATGAGGTGTATGAGTATGTGAAAGGAGTGTCGAAAATAAATACATATTTTTTTCTCTGGTATAGAGAGAGGACAATCTGAAGAATTCATATAAAATGCAATAGTGAGTGCATGAGCCTGCGCATGCTACAAAATGATGAATTATGGCATGATGAATACATTATTTTTTTTGGGTATGTTTTTAGCGGGGGGTTCTCATATATCTGGAGGAAACCCCAGGGGAGCACGGGGAGAACATGCAAATTCCACACTGAAAGGCCCTTTTTGATGAACCCACCTGGGCCATAGGCACTGAGGACATGGGAATGGGGACAAACCCTCAGAGCCCACAGCGCAGGTCTGTCACCAGAATGACCAAGATACAAACGTTCAACGATCTGCACAGTGCCTCACTCTCAGGTCTGTCTAGAACTACCAACGTACAAACATTCAAAGAAAATCACAAATAGCTGTGGGGGGATCAGCTTCTCTCTCTCTCTCTCTCTGTGCGCTCAGCAATTCTTCATCCTGACAAAATGTATCTGCCATGCCTTCTTTCTCCCTTAACTAAATCCGTCGGCTCCCTCACAATGTACTGACAGGCTCCCTCATTCAGCATCATTCGATTATCAATTCTCATTTGGTGAGGAGCCGCTAAGCTCATTTCAGATTGAGATCCCTGACTTCAAGCAGGCATAGATCACCTGTCACTTGTCAGAAAAGGACAGGAAGCTGTCAGTGGCTTCGGCAGTCTGCCCAAAACGCCAGAGAAATGACTTCATTTTAGGTGGAAGAATTAGGAATTATAACGGAGGTGACAGGCACCAAATAACTTCTGCATGCTCCCGCCATCTTTTCTTCTGGGTGGCAGTGGGTGGGTGTTCGGCGGGTCGGCGGCAATAACAGATCATGTATTTCTTGTGCAAAATGTCTGCACATCAAAACGTCGGAAGATCCAATCAACCGCTTTCTATGTGCTCCCACTCATTCTTCATTATCTTTTGACGGCAGCAAATATGATAAGATTGGGAAGAAAGCTTACTAATACATACCGGAGAATGCCAGGCATTCATCGCCTGGAGGGAAATCTCACTGGTGGGATTACTTTAGTAGTCAATGATTCTTACCACTGAGTAGATAGTACAGTTAGTATTATCATCATTACCACTGAGTAGATAGTACAGTATTATCATCATCATTATGATCTCTCTCTCTACCCTGATGGGTCCATCCCTCTCCCCTCTCTCTTGCTCTCACCTGACAGGCAGGCGGCTCCTCTATCACCCTGCCTGAGCTGTACGCTTATGTTAGTTGACAACAAAAACAGCTATTTACAAATCTAACACGTGACACCGAAGATGCAGCTGTCAACTGTGGCGAACCTGGAGACAGAGATATATATAGTCACTGTGATTTTCACAACAAGGCCTAATTGAAACATTTATATGAATCTATGTCAGCTAGAGTAAATACAGCTTGTTTTCTGCCCTGTGAACAAAATGTGTTTGCTCCAAACATAAATTTGCAGCAAGCATCCCGCTGAGAGAGGGAGGGGCTATTATGGTCTTTTTAAACGCAATATCTGCCGGGCTTTTCTGTGCCATCCCGCCCCTAATGTAAGAAAGAGCGCCCCCTCCCTTTATTTATTCATCTCTTCATGCGGCCGTGTCTTTCTTTATTGGCGCTGGAGGCAGACAGCAGGATATTGATTGTGTGCTTTCTTCCAGGGGTTTGTGTGTGCGAGTGGGGAGGGGGGGGGGATCCATCACACCCGCCCGGGGTGGGCCCCCGTCCGCGGGTACAAAAGCGCTCTCCACGTCCCTCGCTGGACCCTTTCAGACTGAGAGCTCTGAACAAAAAGCAATCCTTAAACCAAACAGTTTAATCCCAACCCCAAATGTTTCAATGCTGAATTAGAAAAATGGCTATTTTCCTTGAAAGGCACTTGTGTTATGATTTGCGTGGAGGGTTTGTCAGGTTATAGGAGGAAGAGGCAAGTGCAGGGGGCAACGCCAGGGGGAAAACATGTCAACTCCTAATCCATTTCTTCCATTGATATATGTCTGCCAGGCTTAACAGAGATTTAAATAATTCAAAGTGGTTGGAGTGCCAAAGCTCCATAATCAGCTTGCAAGCTCAAGGAGGCAGCGCGGTAGAGTGTATAGTACCATCATGCAGAGAGACTGCTTGCTCATAATTAAGCAGAGGTGGGGGGGTGTGGTAGGGCTTTGGGGAGCGCCCTGTTTAATGACAGATCTGAGGTCAGCTTGTGCAGTAGGCCTTCCTACACAGAAGAGCCATGTACACATGACCGACTGAATAATGATCTGACAAGGCATCGTACCATTGAGCAGCTTGTCAGTGTGAAAACGTGGAGCGTCAGCAAATATGCTGAGCCGGGATTTATGCCTCCATATGGCTCACATTAGTGCAAACTTCAGTAGATGATCGCAGATGGAGTTGTTTAAAGCCGTATTAGTCAATAGGACCAGGCTTACTGTTCTGCTCTGTACTGTTCTGTATTGTGCTGCTCTGTACTGTGCCTAAAGGGCTTCAGTGGTGTCTGTCTATCATGTAATAGCTCAGGTTTGGGTTGAGTTTGAGTTCAGAAAATATTGTAACAAAAACAAATCCTGAATTGTTTAGGCGGTCTGTAATTAGAAAATTCCAAGCATTTTGCAGTTTTGGTCAGGTTTTGGTAATAAAAAGCTGTATCCATGCAGCTTGGTTTGTACAGAAACCAAGGGAGGTGGATCATGGATCAGTCTCTGACCATTTCTTTGTGCATCCGAGCAATATTTCAGACGCCATCATCTGATTTTGATTCAACATTGCAGTTTGAGCATTAAGCATTTTCAGCCTTACAAATTATACCTAATTAGCCCAAAGGGCCAATTACAGGTCAGGAGGACAAGGTGAGTGTGTTTCACCGACTGGCCCAGAGAGGGACTGCATAATTCATGGGGGATGACATGCTTCCCGTTGCTTTCTTTGGCTTGGAGTCAGCCAGGTTTCACATTTTCAGAGTGCAGTCCAGTCCTGGGCTGAGACAAAGCCGCAGCCACTGCGAGCCAGGAAGTAAAGCCAGTCAACCAGTAAGCCAGTCAGTCAGTCAGCCAGTGCGCGTGTGTGACCTTACCCAGTGTCCTCCCACTGGCACGTCCCTGTCGTCTGCTCGTGGTGCAGGGCCCCAGATGGCACGAGACAGCGGTGACCGGGGCGATGGCCTGTCTGTCTGACTGCCAGAGGCTCAGTGCCAGAGGCTCATTATCAAGCAGCAGCCACAGCAACAGCAGCCATGCAGCGTCGTCCAGACCGCTGCTTACACATGGCCACCTACAACACAAAACACACACCCATCTGTAAACACTCTATGCCAACAATAAGGGGAGAAACAGTGCGTTGCTGGGAGAGATGCAATTGACAGAACTCCAAGCGTGATTGAACATAAACGTTCATTGGTAAATGAGAGTTTCTAGACCTTATTTCTAGATGCCATGATGCGCATCCAGCTTGGCAAACATCTCGTCGATAAATATCCAGAGTTGTTCAAAGAGCAACAGAAATAGCGGATGTGATAGATAAAATGATTACATTCCCTCAAATAAGTCGTCAAACGAGTGTATTTATTGTGACAAACAACCCCCCCCCCCCCCCAGCGTCTGAGTTTTAACGAGGAAATTCGCAAGCTGCAACAATCAGTTACGTTCTAAACCGGATCTTGCACCCATAATTATTTTACAGCGGGGCATTCAAAAATAAGGTGGATATGAACAGAATCATCAACCACGATCTGCACAAAAAAAGAGCAGGCATACACAGGAATGATGGTGATATTATTGCAGACATATCGATAGTACTACGCTCACACAGGACATTGCAAGACATGCTGTACTACAGACTTTACATATCACTTTATATGTAGACGTGTTACAGTACATTCTGTAGCTGAATGAATGAACATGAAAATAAAGCATGAGATTGTGAAGACTTTTGAAGCAGCGGGCGTTTATACCCAGGAGACACGCTGCTCTTTGCAATGCCGTGTTTTTTTACTGCACTTACATAACAAGCCTTTGCAGCTTTTGCTTTGTGGAAAAAGCTAAGAAATCATTAAAGCACTCAATTTCAATCACTGTGACTCGCTAATGCAGCCCAGTAACACTTTAATTATGTAGCAAATTATAAATTAGTTGTGAGAAGAAGCTATGAGGCTTGACATTTAGCATTGACATTTATATTTAACCTGCTGCAAGCCATCTGTACACAGTGATTTCTGAGCGAGTGTTAGGGCTGTGTAATGATGTATTTGTAAACCTAACTGTTTACATGTAGGTATAGGAGGCTGTAGGTTCAATGCGCATTGAAAACCGAATTAATCTTTCCCTGCTGAACAGTGCAAGTCTTCTACAAGGATATCATGGTAAACTAATACTGAGAGGAAAAAGACTAGGGGTTACAAAACATTGTCGTAAATTGAAATAACATTTGTAAACTAGACTGAAAATAATCAAGTGAATCAGTAAAACTATAAAGGTGCACTCAGTAGAGTGCAGATCTCCGCCAGGCACCACTACACCCAACCGTGGCCAAACCCAAACCCAACGGCGAAGGGAACCGCTTGCCGATAACAAGGCCACATTAAACCGCCACATTTTTTAATTGAGTTTGGCGTACGGCCAAGAGTGAACAGAAGGTATCATGCTTATATCCTGTTTTACAGTAATAATAATAATACAATAAAGATTTAAAAGCTTTTTTCGATTCTGTTGAAGTTGGAGAAAGGGTGGTGGGGGGGATAAAACAACAAACTACAATAACATTATAGGCTATAGACCTTATTCGATTGACGTCACTCACGTATGGGCACGCCCACCGCCGCCATATTGTTGACATTCCGCAGCGCGCTGTTTAAAAGTGACTGACAGCTGTCATAGCTTAGGACGCTAGCCAGCATTACTTACTAGCCTATTTAATGCCGTTTTTTACTGCGTCATGAGCTATTTCACAACAGCGATAGTGTGCTGTGTAATAATACACGGCTGTAGTAATAGCAGCAATAAAAGCCCAGGTGTTAGCTACTAGCTACTGTCCACAAACGTGAAGGGAAAGAGACTAGAGGCTAACGTTAGTAGCAAACATTGGGCTCATGCAAGCAAGTGTCAGATCAAACAAACATTTAACGTTAAGGTTATTTACCTTTGCTGTCACGACAATGTTTGATGATGATGATGTCGTTGGTGGCACAAAAGTAAAAATGTCAGACCAATTGCCACAGATGAAATAGTTATAACGCTAGGACTCAAGGGATTTGAAAGCCTTCAGCTCCTGAGATGTGTAGCTTATGCCAATGCTGTCTGTATTCACAATGTCCGGTACGTTATACCTGGCAATATAATCAGTTATATTTACTCTAAGTCAGTTTTTTATAGGGGTCCGCACCTCCGACCAAACTTATTTTTTCATCACTTCTCTTTGACGAAGCCATAACTGTTGCTATACGCTCGGCCAGACTACGTTACGGCTGCGGTTTGTCAACAATATGGCGCCGTCCGGGGTTATCGAATAAGGTCTATAGGATACTATATTCACATTTTACGTTGATATATCCTGGTTTTCATTAGTGTGAAATGCCAAGATTTTATTCTGGCAATTGGGTTGCTTGTTTCAATAACAGTTACAAAGATAGAAAGAACCGCTGGATCGGATTGTTGAAACACGCATTTCAAAAATCTCTGTGTGGCTCTGGGTTTCTCCATCCTCCAGACTGTCCCCCCCACTGAATAACGTTCAGCATTCAGAGAGCCTGGCACGGCTGGCAGTCATGCTGGGAGACGGGGAGATTCCTGGATGTCACCAGCTGTTTTTTTTCTGAAATGCTGTCACAAACAAATTCCGCAGCATCCAGAGTTCTTTGTATCTACATTAAACCCAGTTATTCACATTTGTTTGTAACTGGGTTTGGGGCCGAAGTCACGTTGTAACTTTTAAAAGCCTGGGCTCTGTGGTGTGCGAATGAGCTGCCCAGCCCCGCCTCCCTGCCACTGCCTCCCATCACTGCTCTCTACAGAGCAACAGGGAACACACACACACACACAAACACACACACACACACACACACACACACACACACACACGACCGAACACATGGTCTCCTGGCAGAGGTAATAATAAATAAAACACTTGGTAGAGTGCATACCTCCGCCGCCAACCTTTCAACAAAGTTTCCTGATGTTATGTGAATCCACGGAACTTAGGTGCCTTTTTATGATTGGCATTTCAATCGTAAGTCCCATTTAATATTTTTTGTTATTTAACCCGAACCCAAAGCGTAATGTTTTCAAATTAGCATTGGAGACGTGGCGACATTTTCATCTATTAGAAGCTGGGTAGGAACAAATGACCTATGTGGTCATTGAAGGACTTGTTGATTTAGCTCGATATTGACACTGCTGCACAGACTCGGAAGAGGCTATGTTTGGCAATGTACAATTTGAGAAAGCACCAGAGTGAGGACAAGGTTAGCTAGTTAGTAATTCAGGAATCTGTGTGTCCTCTCTGTCTGTCTGTGTGTCCTTCACACATCTCAAAGCCTTTGTCCAATCGACTTCACAGTTCACACCTGCACGAGTGTGTTGCTGGGGACTGGAGGAAGTGCAAACCCGAGGAAGTGCAATGTCGGATTTGGTGCAATTTGGACACGCGGCATTTAATTGGAACCAACCAGAGCACGGTATCATTCAGCACATTATGAATGCAAATATATTGTTGTATAATTATTGGCCTTGTTACTGTGTAATAGTTTTCTTATAACGTCTAATAACAAATAGGTCATATGTTGTTTGGGACCTGCTGGGGCTGTCTGCGGTCATGCTGCTCATGCAACACTTACTTAGGGGAAGAATGTGTTAGTGAGGAGCGCCAGCTGCTCCACAGTGGCCTACATCAAGAGGCAGGGGGAGTGAGGTCTGCTGCTAAAGGCCTGTGGCACTGGACCACAGAGCACCTTCGTCTCTGCACATTCCGGGCCTGGACAACATGAGAGACGACCTCACGTCGAGCGCCAGCAAGCAACTGTACCATCCCAACAATGTTTGTTCAATCCGGTGTTAGCTGCTCTGGGTAAACTTAGCATCGCAGCACAGTAGCCTACACGGTTTGTAGCCCTAGAACTCCTCCTATCTGCACTAGAGATGGAACGATATGAAAATTTCACATCACGATTATAGTGACCAAAATCATCACGGTTATCAGTATGGTTTGTTAAAATGTGCTGAAATTTTTCAAAAAGTACTAATACGCTCACAGAAAATTAATTTCACCAAGTCTTATATTGAAAAGTCAGACCCAAAAAGGATTGATACAGATACACTCACTGAAATCATTTCTCCAAGGCTGCGCGTCTGCATCTGGGAGACGGTTGCCAAGTTTGGTTGATGATGGACAGTATTTACCATGTTTTTCAAAGCACTGTAATCATGGTAACACGGTAATCATGGTACCACGGTTTTAATGATAATTAAAGTTTGAAACGGTACGGTTATCGTAAGGCATTTTATCATGGTTATTATCATTCAAACCGGTTATCGTTACATCCCTAATCTGCACCCATTTAGCGAATGGGCACACAGGCCTTCTTTAGCCTCTTCCATCCATGTGTTCCATCATTGTGCCACGTCCTATAATAAAATTGCCTAGGTGGACAGGCGGTGTCTGTCTGTCAGTTTGCACACCACCCCCACAACCCCCCCCCCCCACACACACACACACACATTAACCCCTGAGGCACCAGCTCCTTACAAACACAACAACAACAACACACACAAGAGGCCAGGGCCCAGTTGCACAAAGCACCTTAGGTTAAGATTTCCCTTAAGAGTCTGAGTTAAGGTGTCCATAAAATGGAATCGGCTGCACAAAACACCCTTAAATCTTCTCCATGAGGTTAAACATTTTAAGGAAAACATAAGCACAAGATTTAAGGGTGTTTTGTGCAGCTGATTCTATTTTATGGACACCTTAACTCTGACCCTGAGGGAAATCTTAACCTAAGGTGCTTTGTGCAACTGGGCCCAGAGTCCTACCAAACTAGATTTGTAGGGGGTCATGTTTTATATAACTCACCCGTTTGGTGTAAAATAGAGGATAGAAAAGGGTGTGATTGACAGATCGCCTGTCCAGTGATTGCGCAGCTTGCCGATCACGGACCAATAGCAGGCGGAGCTGCGGCTCTGGGAAATCCCCATCTCACGTGAGCTGCGCAAGGACTCAACCGCATTCCCTCCCATTCTGCTGACGAAAAATCAAGATGGCGACGGCCAACGTTTCAACTCCAAACGGGAGACCAAGATCAATGGGATAGCTGTGTCCATATTATTTAGGTCAGTGGTAGCGCCCTGATAATCCATATAAAGCCAGTGTTTGTCGACTGTTAGTCTCTTCCCAGACTCAAATATTACATTGAATCGCTGCGCTCAGCATACTGTACATAAGTGAGTCTGTGCCAGTTAACAGCCACTGCTGGTTTTGAAGGCGGGTTGAAATTGAATGAGTGACAGGTCATCGCACCGATGAGAGAGCAAATGGGCTGCGCCTCCCGTGTTGTCTGATCGCAAAGTCGTTACTGATTGGAGAGGACTGAAGCCATCACTGGTATATGACTGGCCAAGTGAACGGTTCCCTCCCATAACCAGCCCTCTGAGGGAAAGTGTCCCAGACCCAGAGAGAGCTCTGCAGCATGCAGTAACGTAGTGTATCAGACCCAGAGAGAGATCTGCAGCATGCAGTAACGTAGTGTATCAGCGTAAGAACTCTCATGGGTCTGGCGTCGAGACTAGTCGACTGTGTGCTGTAAACTGGCACATTGCAGACTGTTCCCATATAGACTGAGTGTGAGTCAAATCCTGGCAAGCAGAGCCGGTGATGATGTCAGCACAACAGCAGCCAATCTGTCTTCAACCCAAATTAGAGTCCAGGCACATTCCTACACTACTGCCTTCACGTGCACACATGATGCATGCACATAGCCGTGCACAAACATGTACCCAACATACAATATGAATGCAGACATGCATACACGAGGGAACACTATGGACACGTGCACACGTACGCACAAGCGCACCCGCGCGCACACACACACACACACACACATCCTGCAGACAGGATACAGATGTGAGCCCAGAGCAGCGCAGCATCAGGCCTGCTGCTGATTGACAGGACCTAAGGGCTTTCCTGCAGTACAATAACACCTTTCATAATCATCCTACTTACAGCTAATAATAACCTTAAAGGGGAATTGCGGCTAAATAATGAGCATAGCTAATGCACCTTACCGTAACACCTCTGTACACCTTACTGTAACACCTCTGTACACCTTACTGTAACACCTCTGGACACCTTACTATAACACCTCTGTACACCTTACTGTAACACCTCATGCACGTTACTGTAACACCTCTGTACACCTTACTGTAACACCTCTGTACACCTTACTGTAACACCTCTGTACACCTTACTGTAACACCTCATGCACCTTACTGTAACACCTCTGTACACCTTACTGTAACACCTCTGTACACCTTACTGTAACACCTCATGCACGTTACTGTAACACCTCTGTACACCTTACTGTAACACCTCTGTACACCTTACTTTAACACCTCTGTACACCTTACTGTAACACCTCATGCACCTTACTGTAACACATCTGTAAACCTTACTGTAACACCTCATGCACGTTACTGTAACACCTCTGTACACCTTACTGTAACACCTCTGTACACCTTACTTTAACACCTCTGTACACCTTACTGTAACACCTCTGTACACCTTACTGTAACACCTCTGTACACCTTACTGTAACACCTCATGCACCTTACTGTAACACCTCTGTACACCTTACTGTAACACCTCTGTACACCTTACTGTAACACCTCATGCACGTTACTGTAACACCTCTGTACACCTTACTGTAACACCTCTGTACACCTTACTGTAACACCTCTGTACACCTTACTCTAACACCTCTGTACACCTTACTGTAACACCTCATGCACCTTACTGTAACACCTCTGTACACCTTACTGTAACACCTCTGTACACCTTACTGTAACACCTCTGTACACCTTACCGTAACACCTCTGTATACCTTACTGCAGTGATTCCCAACCTGTGGTCCGCGGCCCCCTGGTGGGCCGCGAAGGTATTGCAAGTGGGCCGCCAAATCATTTCCAAAAAAGTATGATTTTTGAAAAAAAAAAAAAAATTTTTTTTTTTTTTTTCAATTCTTTTTTTTGAAAGATTTTGAAAAATCATACTTGAAAAAGTATGATTTTTGTTTCTTTGATGTTATTGCTTTTGCTTGAATTGAAGTTTCATCTTTACATCATCTTTATATTGGGTTTGTGTTTATTTGTAACCCTATCGATTTAATGGGCTTTCTTCTGATATTTGGATTTTGTTTGGATCTGATATTGGATGTCAAATTGTTATGAGAATGCATTTTTCCATTGTTGAAGGATACCGTTATTTATTAATCATTTGTTAATTAGCCTGTTACAGACAGCCCCTTGCTTGTCATTTCTGACATCTGTGTGGTGCTGATGGACAGCTCCTTGAATGATTGGTGTGTGTGTGTGTGTGTGTGTGTGTGTGTGTGTGTGTGTGTGTGTGTGTGTGTGTGTGTGTGCGTGTGTGTGTGTATGTGTGTGTGTGTGGACAGCTCCTTGAAAACTGTAATACTGAAGGTGTTGCAACATGTTACAGGTGCTGTGTTAGTGACTGTGGAGCTTCCAACATGTTTCTCCTGTATTCAGTTCAGTCCTTTATGTTCAATTTTCAATAAAAAAGTGCTCTGAGAACGCATTATATGGCCTTTGTATTTATGGGGTCGGAGGTGGGCCGCGAACATTTTTGAGACATAAAAGTGGGCCCTGAGTTGGAAAAGGTTGGGAACCACTGCCTTACTGTAACACCTCTGTACACCTTACCGTAACACCTCTGTACACCTTACTGTAACACCTCATGCACCTTACTGTAACACATCTGTAAACCTTACTGTAACACCTCTGGACACCTTACTGTAACACCTCTGTACACCTTACTGTAACACCTCTGTACACCTTACTGTAACACCTCTGTACACCTTACTGTAACACCTCTGTACACCTTACTGTAACACCTCTGTACACCTTACTGTAACACCTCTGGACACCTTACTGTAACACCTCTGTACACCTTACTGTAACACCTCTGTACACCTTACTGTAACACCTCTGTACACCTTACCGTAACACCTCATGCACCTCACTGTAACACCTCTGTACACCTTACTGTAACACCTCTGTACACCTTACTGTAACACCTCTGTACACCTTACCGTAACACCTCTGTACACCTTACTGTAACACCTCTGTACACCTTACCGTAACACCTCTGTACACCTTACTGTAACACCTCATGCACCTTACTGTAACACATCTGTAAACCTTACTGTAACACCTCTGTACACCTTACTGTAACACCTCATGCACCTTACTGTAACACCTCTGTACACCTTACTGTAACACCTCATGCACCTTACTGTAACACCTCTGTACACCTTACTGTAACACCTCTGTACACCTTACTCTAACACCTCTGGACACCTTACTGTAACACCTCTGTACACCTTACTGTAACACCTCTGTACACCTTACTCTAACACCTCTGTACACCTTACTGTAACACATCTGTAAACCTTACTGTAACACCTCTGTACACCTTACTGTAACACCTCATGCACCTTACTGTAACACCTCTGTACACCTTACTGTAACACCTCTGTACACCTTACTGTAACACCTCTGTACACCTTACTGTAACACCTCTGTACACCTTACTGTAACACCTCTGTACACCTTACTGTAACACCTCTGTACACCTTACTGTAACACCTCTGGACACCTTACTGTAACACCTCTGTACACCTTACTGTAACACCTCATGCACCTTACTGTAACACCTCTGTACACCTTACTGTAACACCTCATGCACCTTACTGTAACACCTCTGTACACCTTACTGTAACATAGGGCTGTGGCGATTCACTTATCTCCCGATTCGATACTATCACGATTCTTGGGTGCCGATTCGATTTATATTGCGATTCTTAAGTATTGCGATTCTACGATTATTGCGATTCGATATTACGATTTATTGCGATTTTTGTTTATTTTTTTCTTTTCTTTTTTCAGTTTGTTTGCTTTTTTACACTAGATTAGAACATGGGAAAAGTTTAATCATACACTAGAGACTGTATATTATATATCATGAGTAGGGCTGGGCGATATAGTTAAAAACAGGGGCGGACTGGGATCATAATTCAGGCCGGGCATTAGATACCAAGCAGGCCAGGCCGATATGGGCCAACGCGCGTGAAATTTGGGCCGTTTGAAGCCAGATTTGGGCCGTTTGAAGTCCAATTTTACAATGAGATGCACCCACTTTAACCCTGAAGTGTAATTATTACTTCAGACTAACTAATAAAGTAATAAAACCACTAGTAAACCAGTAGGTGGCGCCTAGCCTGCTGTTCAGTGAGTGGCCTGACTGCAAGCACCCAAAAAAAAAAAAAAAAAAAAAAAAAAAAATTGCGATTATCGATTCTGAAATAAAAGATCGATCCAAAAAATCGTGACATTAAAAATCGCGATACTTAGGTGAATCGATTTTTTCCCCCACCCCTACTGTAACACCTCTGTACACCTTACTGTAACACCTCTGGACACCTTACTGTAACACCTCTGGACACCTTACTGTAACACCTCTGTACACCTTACTGTAACACATCTGGACACCTTACTGTAACACCTCTGTACACCTTACTGTAACACCTCATGCACCTTACTGTAACACCTCTGGACACCTTACTGTAACACCTCTGGACACCTTACTGTAACACCTCATGCACCTTACTGTAACACCTCATGCACCTTACTGTAACACCTCTGTACACCTTACTGTAACACCTCATGCACCTTACTGTAACACCTCTGTACACCTTACTGTAACACCTCATGCACCTTACTGTAACACCTCTGTACACCTTACTGTAACACCTCATGCACCTTACTGTAACACTTCTGGACAACTTACTGTAACACCTCTGTACACCTTACTGTAACACCTCTGGACACCTTACTGTAACACCTCTGGACACCTTACTGTAACACATCTGGACACCTTACTGTAACACCTCTGGACACCTTACTGTAACACCTCTGTACACCTTACTGTAACACCTCATGCACCTTACTGTAACACCTCTGTACACCTTACTGTAACACCTCATGCACCTTACTGTAACACCTCTGTACACCTTACTGTAACACCTCTGGACACCTTACTGTAACACCTCTGTACACCTTACTGTAACACCTCTGTACACCTTACTGTAACACCTCTGTACACCTTACTGTAACACCTCTGTACACCTTACTGTAACACCTCTGTACACCTTACTGTAACACCTCTGTACACCTTACTGTAACACCTCTGTACACCTTACTGTAACACCTCTGGACACCTTACTGTAACACCTCTGGACACCTTACTGTAACACCTCATGCACCTTACTGTAACACCTCTGTACACCTTACTGTAACACCTCTGTACACCTTACTTTAACACCTCTGTACACCTTACTGTAACACCTCTGTACACCTTACTTTAACACCTCTGTACACCTTACTGTAACACCTCATGCACCCCACTGTAACACCTCTGTACACCTAAAGGTGCGTTCACACCGACCTATTAAAGTTTTTCGCTGGCATCGAGTTTACATACAAAGTCAATGCAAACGAGCGATTGAGCGTATATTCGCCCGGGAGAAAAATCGCTGGGCGTCCGAGCGACAGAGACAGAGCGATAGGGCGAAAATTCGCTCGACGCCCGAGATGAAATATCCCAACTCGAGCAAAATTTTGCTGGCAAAAGTCGCTTTTTGGCTGCCGTGTGAGTCAAGGATCACACTGGCTTGGAACAAACCGCTGGTTTATTAGTGTGGCAACAAACGCATTGACAGGCTGACATGAAGTGAAGTCTGTACTACCAGTACCTTTCTGTAACACCTCATGCACCTTGCTGTAAAACCTCTGCTTGGAAGGCCTACTTGCCAGTGGCCTTGATATTCTAAGTGGAAACATGAGATCAGGCTGCCAGCTGCAGGCAGGCCAAACCCCTCACCGCCAAACATGTAAGTCATATCAATCTTAACAAGTTATTTTACTAATTGCATTGACTTGATTCCATCTTATGTTTCTTAAAGCTGCATTATAGGCCAGACTTTTTTTTATATCTAAAAATGCAGGTGTCTTATGAGCCTAAATGGGGCTGCAAAGTGGCTCCCATCTGCCCTAACTGAAATGCCATAAATGTGTCCTATTTGCCAAAAGTATTATTATTTTGGGATCGGGTATGGTTACTGGTGGGAAATGTTGTCCACACACAGTACAGTAAGTGCTGAATCAAATCTGAAGTGTGAAAAATGGTTTCCTATACAGCAGCAAATGTGCTCCATCCAGAGAAAGCTGCTATTTGGGGCCGCCAAGGTGTGAAATTGCCTATATCAGGTTTAAAACAAGTAAACAGTAGAGTCAATATTTTCTTGTTTCCAGGGAAGTTTCACTTGTGTTTCCTTGAAAAAAAGACACATTGCTCCACAACAAGATGATGTATGTCACTTCATTCAAGAAAATTCTTCAAACAAGGTGATATAACTACTGCATCTCTCGTGAAATCACCCCAAGACTTTGACACATTAAATTCATTTCAAGCATAGCCTTATTTCCCCATCTTCTGTCATACTGATCAATTTTTTATAACCCCCCCTCCCCCTTCCCCCGATTTCTATCCCATTTTCTCCTCAACTGCTGCAACTCTGGACAAACTGGTCATCATAAGGTCATGGCTAAAGTGATATAGTTAGTGCCATAGATATAGTGCCATAGTTATATTAAAGCAAAGTATATATTAAAGCAATTGTCAACATTTTTTTTATCTCATTTTGATGAAAAACGTTGAGAAAGAACAGGTCCAGTTATGCTTGAAGATGGACCTTTGTGATTTATTCACACATGCACTTCTGTCCTGCATTCATTATGGATGCTAGCCTCCTGGTGCCTTCATGGCAGCCTCTTTCATCCCCACAGGAACCGGAGAACTTTGAACTCTCCTCTCCCCGTGGTCTTGACAGTGGGTTTTAAAGCACACCGCACTGCAAAGCACGGACGCTGGTCGACTTCTCTCTGCAGATACAGAACATGCTTCATGCTGGTTGACTTCTCTCAGCAGATACAGAACATGCTTCATTCTGGTTGACTTCTCTCTGCAGATACAGAACATGCTTCATGCTGGTTGACTTCTCTCTGCAGATACAGAACATGCTTCATGCTGGTTGACTTCTCTCTGCAGATACAGAACATGCTTCATGCTGGTTGACTTCTCTCTGCAGATACAGAACATGCTTCATGCTGGTTGACTTCTCTCTGCAGATACAGAACATGCTTCATGCTGGTTGACTTCTCTCAGCAGATACAGAACATGCTTCATGCTGGTTGACTTCTCTCTGCAGATACAGAACATGCTTCATGCTGGTTGACTTCTCTCTGCAGATACAGAACATGCTTCATTCTGGTTGACTTCTCTCTGCAGATACAGAACATGCTTCACACTGGTTGACTTCTCTCAGCAGATACAGAACATGCTTCATGCTGGTTGACTTCTCTCTGCAGATACAGAACATGCTTCATGCTGGTTGACTTCTCTCAGCAGATACAGAACATGCTTCATGCTGGTTGACTTCTCTCTGCAGATACAGAACATGCTTCATGCTGGTTGACTTCTCTCTGCAGATACAGAACATGCTTCATGCTGGTTGACTTCTCTCAGCAGATACAGAACATGCTTCATGCTGGTTGACTTCTCTCTACAGATACAGAACATGCTTCATGCTGGTTGACTTCTCTCTACAGATACAGAACATGCTTCATGCTGGTTGACTTCTCTCTGCAGATACAGAACATGCTTCATGCTGGTTGACTTCTCTCAGCAGATACAGAACATGCTTCATGCTGGTTGACTTCTCTCTGCAGATACAGAACATGCTTCATGCTGGTTGACTTCTCTCAGCAGATACAGAACATGCTTCATGCTGGTTGACTTCTCTCAGCAGATACAGAACATGCTTCATGCTGGTTGACTTCTCTCTACAGATACAGAACATGCTTCATGCTGGTTGACTTCTCTCTGCAGATACAGAACATGCTTCATGCTGGTTGACTTCTCTCTGCAGATACAGAACATGCTTCATGCTGGTTGACTTCTCTCTACAGATACAGAACATGCTTCATGCTGGTTGACTTCTCTCTGCAGATACAGAACATGCTTCATGCTGGTTGACTTCTCTCTGCAGATACAGAACATGCTTCATGCTGGTTGACTTCTCTCAGCAGATACAGAACATGCTTCATGCTGGTTGACTTCTCTCTGCAGATACAGAACATGCTTCATGCTGGTTGACTTCTCTCAGCAGATACAGAACATGCTTCATGCTGGTTGACTTCTCTCAGCAGATACAGAACATGCTTCATGCTGGTTGACTTCTCTCAGCAGATACAGAACATGCTTCATGCTGGTTGACTTCTCTCAGCAGATACAGAACATGCTTCATGCTGGTTGACTTCTCTCTGCAGATACAGAACATGCTTCATGCTGGTTGACTTCTCTCAGCAGATACAGAACATGCTTCATTCTGGTTGACTTCTCTCTGCAGATACAGAACATGCTTCATGCTGGTTGACTTCTCTCTGCAGATACAGAACATGCTTCATTCTGGTTGACTTCTCTCTACAGATACAGAACATGCTTCATGCTGGTTGACTTCTCTCTACAGATACAGAACATGCTTCATTCTGGTTGACTTCTCTCTGCAGATACAGAACATGCTTCATGCTGGTTGACTTCTCTCTGCAGATACAGAACATGCTTCATTCTGGTTGACTTCTCTCTGCAGATACAGAACATGCTTCATGCTGGTTGACTTCTCTCTACAGATACAGAACATGCTTCATGCTGGTTGACTTCTCTCTGCAGATACAGAACATGCTTCATTCTGGTTGACTTCTCTCTGCAGATACAGAACATGCTTCATTCTGGTTGACTTCTCTCTGCAGATACAGAACATGCTTCATTCTGGTTGACTTCTCTCTGCAGATACAGAACATGCTTCATGCTGGTTGACTTCTCTCTGCAGATACAGAACATGCTTCATGCTGGTTGACTTCTCTCTACAGATACAGAACATGCTTCATGCTGGTTGACTTCTCTCTGCAGATACAGAACATGCTTCATGCTGGTTGACTTCTCTCTGCAGATACAGAACATGCTTCATGCTGGTTGACTTCTCTCAGCAGATACAGAACATGCTTCATGCTGGTTGACTTCTCTCAGCAGATACAGAACATGCTTCATGCTGGTTGACTTCTCTCAGCAGATACAGAACATGCTTCACACTGGTTGACTTCTCTCTGCAGATACAGAACATGCTTCATGCTGGTTGACTTCTCTCTACAGATACAGAACATGCTTCATGCTGGTTGACTTCTCTCTGCAGATACAGAACATGCTTCATGCTGGTTGACTTCTCTCAGCAGATACAGAACATGCTTCATGCTGGTTGACTTCTCTCAGCAGATACAGAACATGCTTCATGCTGGTTGACTTCTCTCAGCAGATACAGAACATGCTTCACACTGGTTGACTTCTCTCTGCAGATACAGAACATGCTTCATGCTGGTTGACTTCTCTCAGCAGATACAGAACATGCTTCATGCTGGTTGACTTCTCTCTGCAGATACAGAACATGCTTCATTCTGGTTGACTTCTCTCTGCAGATACAGAACATGCTTCATGCTGGTTGACTTCTCTCTGCAGATACAGAACATGCTTCATGCTGGTTGACTTCTCTCTGCAGATACAGAACATGCTTCATGCTGGTTGACTTCTCTCTGCAGATACAGAACATGCTTCATGCTGGTTGACTTCTCTCTGCAGATACAGAACATGCTTCATGCTGGTTGACTTCTCTCTGCAGATACAGAACATGCTTCATGCTGGTTGACTTCTCTCTGCAGATACAGAACATGCTTCATGCTGGTTGACTTCTCTCAGCAGATATAGAACATGCTTCACACTGGTTGACTTCTCTCTGCAGATACAGAACATGCTTCATGCTGGTTGACTTCTCTCAGCAGATACAGAACATGCTTCATGCTGGTTGACTTCTCTCAGCAGATACAGAACATGCTTCATGCTGGTTGACTTCTCTCTGCAGATACAGAACATGCTTCACACTGGTTGACTTCTCTCTGCAGATACAGAACATGCTTCATGCTGGTTGACTTCTCTCAGCAGATACAGAACATGCTTCACGCTGGTTGACTTCTCTCTGCAGATACAGAACATGCTTCATGCTGGTTGACTTCTCTCAGCAGATATAGAACATGCTTCATGCTGGTTGACTTCTCTCTGCAGATACAGAACATGCTTCATGCTGGTTGACTTCTCTCTGCAGATACAGAACATGCTTCATGCTGGTTGACTTCTCTCAGCAGATACAGAACATGCTTCATGCTGGTTGACTTCTCTCAGCAGATACAGAACATGCTTCATGCTGGTTGACTTCTCTCTGCAGATACAGAACATGCTTCATGCTGGTTGACTTCTCTCAGCAGATACAGAACATGCTTCATGCTGGTTGACTTCTCTCAGCAGATATAGAACATGCTTCACACTGGTTGACTTCTCTCTGCAGATACAGAACATGCTTCATGCTGGTTGACTTCTCTCTGCAGATACAGAACATGCTTCATGCTGGTTGACTTCTCTCTGTAGATATAGAACATGCTTCATGCTGGTTGACTTCTCTCTGTAGATATAGAACATGCTTCATGCTGGTTGACTTCTCTCTGCAGATACAGAACATGCTTCATTCTGGTTGACTTCTCTCAGCAGATACAGAACATGCTTCACACTGGTTGACTTCTCTCTGCAGATACAGAACATGCTTCATGCTGGTTGACTTCTCTCTACAGATACAGAACATGCTTCATGCTGGTTGACTTCTCTCTGCAGATACAGAACATGCTTCATGCTGGTTGACTTCTCTCTGCAGATACAGAACATGCTTCATGCTGGTTGACTTCTCTCAGCAGATACAGAACATGCTTCATGCTGGTTGACTTCTCTCTGCAGATACAGAACATGCTTCATTCTGGTTGACTTCTCTCAGCAGATACAGAACATGCTTCACACTGGTTGACTTCTCTCTGCAGATACAGAACATGCTTCATGCTGGTTGACTTCTCTCAGCAGATACAGAACATGCTTCATGCTGGTTGACTTCTCTCTGCAGATACAGAACATGCTTCATTCTGGTTGACTTCTCTCAGCAGATACAGAACATGCTTCACGCTGGTTGACTTCTCTCTGCAGATACAGAACATGCTTCATGCTGGTTGACTTCTCTCAGCAGATACAGAACATGCTTCATGCTGGTTGACTTCTCTCTGCAGATACAGAACATGCTTCATGCTGGTTGACTTCTCTCTGCAGATACAGAACATGCTTCACGCTGGTTGACTTCTCTCTGCAGATACAGAACATGCTTCATGCTGGTTGACTTCTCTCAGCAGATATAGAACATGCTTCATGCTGGTTGACTTCTCTCAGCAGATACAGAACATGCTTCATGCTGGTTGACTTCTCTCTGCAGATACAGAACATGCTTCATGCTGGTTGACTTCTCTCTGCAGATACAGAACATGCTTCACGCTGGTTGACTTCTCTCTGCAGATACAGAACATGCTTCATGCTGGTTGACTTCTCTCAGCAGATATAGAACATGCTTCATGCTGGTTGACTTCTCTCAGCAGATACAGAACATGCTTCATGCTGGTTGACTTCTCTCAGCAGATACAGAACATGCTTCATGCTGGTTGACTTCTCTCAGCAGATATAGAACATGCTTCATGCTGGTTGACTTCTCTCAGCAGATACAGAACATGCTTCATGCTGGTTGACTTCTCTCAGCAGATACAGAACATGCTTCATGCTGGTTGACTTCTCTCAGCAGATACAGAACATGCTTCATGCTGGTTGACTTCTCTCAGCAGATACAGAACATGCTTCATGCTGGTTGACTTCTCTCAGCAGATACAGAACATGCTTCATGCTGGTTGACTTCTCTCTGCAGATACAGAACATGCTTCATGCTGGTTGACTTCTCTCAGCAGATACAGAACATGCTTCATGCTGGTTGACTTCTCTCTGCAGATACAGAACATGCTTCATTCTGGTTGACTTCTCTCAGCAGATACAGAACATGCTTCACGCTGGTTGACTTCTCTCTGCAGATACAGAACATGCTTCATGCTGGTTGACTTCTCTCAGCAGATACAGAACATGCTTCATGCTGGTTGACTTCTCTCTGCAGATACAGAACATGCTTCATGCTGGTTGACTTCTCTCTGCAGATACAGAACATGCTTCACGCTGGTTGACTTCTCTCTGCAGATACAGAACATGCTTCATGCTGGTTGACTTCTCTCAGCAGATATAGAACATGCTTCATGCTGGTTGACTTCTCTCAGCAGATACAGAACATGCTTCATGCTGGTTGACTTCTCTCTGCAGATACAGAACATGCTTCATGCTGGTTGACTTCTCTCTGCAGATACAGAACATGCTTCACGCTGGTTGACTTCTCTCTGCAGATACAGAACATGCTTCATGCTGGTTGACTTCTCTCAGCAGATATAGAACATGCTTCATGCTGGTTGACTTCTCTCAGCAGATACAGAACATGCTTCATGCTGGTTGACTTCTCTCAGCAGATACAGAACATGCTTCATGCTGGTTGACTTCTCTCAGCAGATATAGAACATGCTTCATGCTGGTTGACTTCTCTCAGCAGATACAGAACATGCTTCATGCTGGTTGACTTCTCTCAGCAGATACAGAACATGCTTCATGCTGGTTGACTTCTCTCAGCAGATACAGAACATGCTTCATGCTGGTTGACTTCTCTCAGCAGATACAGAACATGCTTCATGCTGGTTGACTTCTCTCAGCAGATACAGAACATGCTTCATGCTGGTTGACTTCTCTCTGCAGATACAGAACATGCTTCATGCTGGTTGACTTCTCTCAGCAGATATAGAACATGCTTCATGCTGGTTGACTTCTCTCAGCAGATACAGAACATGCTTCATTCTGGTTGACTTCTCTCTGCAGATACAGAACATGCTTCATGCTGGTTGACTTCTCTCTGCAGATACAGAACATGCTTCATGCTGGTTGACTTCTCTCAGCAGATACAGAACATGCTTCATGCTGGTTGACTTCTCTCTGCAGATACAGAACATGCTTCCAATGTGTGTAAATGTGTGTGCAGGCAGGTCTTAATTAATGAAAGCCCTGAGGATCTGTAGTGTGTTATGCATGAGAGTAAACGACGCCTATGAATATATTAGTGTATGTTATAGTACAGGCATGCTTTGCATTGGTAGCTAGGGAACCCAGGAGCACACACACAACAGCTCCTTTATGGGGAAATTTATAGACGACAGAATTCAGGCTGTTCTTGAAAAACGGGAGCGAGGGGGTCGAGAGGGGGTCGAGCACGGCTTCCCAGGGAGCGATCCTTTGACTCTGCGCTCCTTACGTCGATGGCTGTTAAGGGCTCCCTCTATTGCAAAGTCAACATCCCGCCTCAGTCTGAGATGAAATACCTCCGCCGTCGATGTCATAAGTCTGCTGGAGGAGACTTGACGTACGGCTCTCCTCGGACCACCTAGGAGTCGACCCCAGAGTAATGCTGATGTTTCTGTTATGGTCGGCTCGGGGGTTTGAATCCGGCGAGCTCACTCCTGATCCCGCTCCTCCTGGTCTTTCTCCTCCTCCTCATCTTTGTTGTTTTCTATCAGCCTGGTCACCAGAAAATAATGTAGAATATCTTGTTTGTGAACCAAAGAATATGTTGCATAATATCACGTTTCTAGATATGTGTATATCGTTATACACATCATGCTATTGAAATAGCACTGTGGCCAGTAAGGATGTTGTTGCTGGGTTGGAACACACCGGAGGTTTCTGTTCAATCCCCAGGGTATTCCAACCATGAGTCACATTTCAATCAGGAGAAACTAGTATAAAGGTTCAAAATAAGGTTTATTGATACAACAGAGTAAAGTTTGGCGCATGGTTACATGATGACACTCCTCCTGCAATGATGAGAAGAGGGCATCAGGAATGCATGAATGATGAAGAGATGGCTTCCACTGATTGGCTATTGATAGTGTGGGAATGCGTGGATAACTGTGATTGGATAGAGAGACGTTTGAATGAAACTGGGCGTGAGCCAAGTAGCCCGCCTGATTGAAATTAAGTCAAGACTTCACTTACCGTTTTTGTCATTTAAGCCTAGCTAGGTTTTCTCTCAGATCAAATTAAATAAAGAATAAAGAATAAAACTGAGTTCAATCGCTTCATCCTCCTGCTCCTCAGAATCATCTTCCGTTTCAGACAAATTTTCATCATCGTCATTGTCATTATTAGACCTGCTGCTGCTCGCTTTCATGAAAAAGTGTTTAAGGCTTGATTGTTTCGCCATGATGTCTCTCTTGCTCGCTTGTCGTAGCACGTTGGCAGTAGCCTACGGTGGCCTCCTGCATTCAATCAGTGTGGGTGCGATAAATAAATGTAGCCTCATTTTAAGCTAGCCTACTACACAGTCAGTAAAACATGAATAATATTCCTTTACTTAATAGAAGGATGTGTGTGTGTGTGTGTGTGTGTGTGTGTGTGTGTGTGTGTGTGTGTGTGTGTGTGTGTGTGTGTGTGTGACTGTGAATGTGTGTGCAGCTCATTTTAATACAATTAATTGCCTCGGGAGATCATTTACTGGACACAGTGTCCTGCAGATTTTAATTTGCAGGACTTTGATGAATTTTACAGGACAATGTCCTGCAATTACGGGACAACGGAAACCCTGGGTTGTATCATCTCTTCACCCCCCCCCCCCCCCCCCCCCCGACCAGCACCACCACCACAGCCACAGTTTGGACAGCAGACCTCTCCTCGCGGCAACAGCTGATGAATCCATAAAGAGATTACTACCCTATAAAAACCCCGCCGACATATAAAAGCTCCGGTATTGATTGCACCCTGGTTGGATTCCTCCTTGTTTTCCACCCCCGGGAGCATGCCTGGAATATGAAGTCATGAAACGCTCTTTGTGCTCATGTTGGAATGATCACTAATACATGTGCAGCCAGTAGTTTCATGCTTTCAGACTTTAGCTCAATTCAACAAAGGTTTTCCACCTGGACATTTTTGTTGTTCCCATTGGACTCGATGGCGTATACCAGGATGAGCCGTTCCACAGACCGGAGACACATAAAAGACAGAAGAGTATCAGCAGTGTAGAGTGTACCAAGAGTGACTTTCTGAGAAACATGAACTGGTTTATGGCCTGCTCCATCATATTTAATATGTATTTTACCCTTGTCACTACCAACAATAAGTGTCTGTTCATAAAGAATGGAGCACACTGTCCTTATAAGTCTTGTTTTCCTTCTACGTACCACATGTGTTTTTTTATATGACCCCTTTGATGCAAAAAGAACCCCAGTATTTAAATACTAAGTGTTTCAAGTACATAATAAATATATGACATCAAACAAACAAACTGCACCATATCCAGTAGGCTATTGGAGGTACTGTAGACCACCACCACCCTGGCCGATATATCCAGTTTGTAATAAAAGCTCTAACCTATGTACAGTACAGTGTTAACTTACATGTAAAGTTAAAACTCTAAACTGTCAAAATGTGCCCAAGAGCCAATATCAAAGACAAACCAGGGTGCATTTATTATAGGCTACTTGGCGTTTATGTGTACAGCCTCAAAAATGTGGTTTCACATGCTTTTGCCATCAGCAGACCAGACCCTCAGCGAGGAAGCTGTTCACAACAATAAGACCCTCAGCAAGGAAGCTGTTCACAATAAGACCAGCAGGGGCCAATTGCACAAAGCAACTAAAGTTAAGATTTTCCTTTGAGTCCGAGTTAAGGTGTCCATAAAATAAAATCGATTGCACAAAACACCCTTAAATCTTGTGCTTACGTTTTCCTCAAAATGTTTAACCTTGAAGGGACAGCTCACCCTAAAATCCAAAATACATATTTTCCCTCTCACCTGTCGTGCTACTTATCCATCTGTATCGTTTTGTGTTAGTTGCCTGAGTTTTGGAGATATTGGCCGCAGAGTTTCTGCCTTCTCTCCAATACAATGGAACTGGATGGCACTCGGCTCAAAGTGTGCTCAAAGTGCCAAAGAAATACATTTGAAAAACTCAACAACAATGAATCTTTCCAGAAATCATGACCCTGTTACTCCAGATAATCCACAGACCTTGTTATGTATGAGCTGTTTAATGGAGGAACTATTTTCTTTTGACCGAACTACACCCGCTAGCTGCTAGATAGTTCCTACATGAGACTGCAAAAGAAAATAGTTCCTACATGAAACTGCTCACAACAAAGTCTGTGCATTGTCTTGAGGAACTGGGTCATGATTTCTGGAAAGAGACAATGCTGTTGAGTTTTCCAAATGTATTTTTTTTTTTTTTTGGTGCTGCGAGCACTACAAGCCGAGTGCCATCCAGTTCCATTGTATTGGAGAGAAGCCAGCCGTCTCTACTGCAGATATCTCCAAAATTCAGGTAACTAACTCAAAATGATATAGATGGGTAAATAGCACTACAGGTGAGAGGAAAAATATGTATTTTGGATTTTAGGGTGAGCTGTCCCTTTAAGGAGAAGATTGAAGGGTATTTTGTGCAACTGATTTTCTCTGACTGAGGAAAATCTTAACTTAACGTGCTTTGTGCAACTGGCCCCTGGCAAGGAAGCTGTTCACAACAATAGTCGCCTATTGTTTCAGAAAAGTGGGGAAAACGTGCCTGACACATGCCGTTAACGTTTTGTCTGCGTGTGTCAGGGAGGCCCCTCAGCTGCCATCGCAGCTGAAGTGATCTCTGTGACACACTGGTAAACACCACGACCTCGTGACCTCTGCTGAACGGCCACCCGCCAGCTCCAACATTCTTCGCCTGCTGAGCCGCCATTTCTCTCACTTGGAAGGTCACTGCCTGTCAGTGTGTGTGTGTGTGTGTGTGTGTGTGTGTGTGTGTGTGTGTGTGTGTGTGTGTGTGTGTGTGTGCACGCGTTTGCGTCTGAGACAGCGTTTTTAGACCGTCACAGCACACTGAGACACTCCATTGAAAGCCAGGCTAATGATACTTTGGGGTGAGTTAGCAGCTCCTGGTTGACTCACCACTCCTTGCGGGCCGTCCTCACAAGGTAAACGACAACATTGGTCGATGTTCAAGGTGCAGTGCATACACCAGAGTCGGGAGCTGTAACCAGGAAGTAGCGGCGCCCTCTGGCGGTCGTCTTTCACCTTCCTCGTCACAAGAGACCCAGTTCGAAAGAAGTGCTGTATCTGTAATGTGAGGATGTGAATGTGTAAAAGGGGGATATGGTGTGGAAAGAATAGATGACACTGCCTTCACAGATCAAAGTGTATTTTGTCTTTAAGTCACAAAATATACATCTACTGCACATACGGATGTCACAGTGGATATTATTACTAAGTTACTGAAAAACGTACTATATAAGTCAAATAGAATATACTGTAGCTACATCAATAGACTATACTAAAATATTACTATTGGAATGTACAGGTAAACCAGTAACTTATTAATACAGTGATAAACTCACTCATTCAGGCACTGCAACAATCAACACAGGGTAGTCCACACATAAAACACCAGTAACTAAATATGTTTAACTTTACATGGCCACAAGGAACTACTGCTACAGAGTACCACGAGCTGCTAAAGTTAGCTTTGCACATGGTTCTAAACACTGCACCAGACGGCTGCCGCCGGTGGCTAACGTTAGCTTAGCTACGTTAGCTTCGGTCCTCCTCAGGTAATTAACTGCATTCCTTAACAATGCAAGGACGTGTCACACTACAAACAGTTTCCCATGGGCATACATACATTCACACAACAACATACTAGACAATATCAAATGTTACCATGAGGGATAAATACCTGTAAAAGGGGGATATGGTGTGGAAAGAATAGATGCTGCTGCTTTCTGAAGGGCGGAAGCAGTGCGTCACCTGTATCCCTCCGAGCGCCTAGGCGCCGCCTGCTGGTACCCTCCAGTAATTACTACTGTTTATGAAACTTACAAAACCTGAGCATAATAAAACAGAAAACAGAAAATGTACGCTGTTCTCAAATGACTAAACATAACTACAAAGACAACCATGAAACACCACAACATGAAAATGCCCACAACATAACTATGAAATCAATATAAAAACAAATGTAATTGCAGCCATTGATCACTTGAGGGCGTACTCGTTACTTTTTCTGTTAAGTTTCAGTTTCCAGTAAATGCTCTCTGTCATTTTGCGACAGTATCGTCAGACGAACTGATTGGCGGCAATGTTCTAGCTTCTAGCGTGTGATGCACACCATAGATATATGCACACTGCACAGCTCTTGTTTACTAACCTACTTGTTTACAGAAGACAGAAAATACTGCCACCAGGGACGTGCACAGAACATTAGAGGGGCAGGGGCTCAAATTCATAAAAGGGCACTACAGCCGCCGTCCGGAGGGCGGCGGCGAAAATTTGAGGCAATTTGAAGGCCAATTTAGGGGTATAACTCATTTTAAATATTCCAATTTTAACCAGATTTAGAGGAATATCTAATTTTAGGATGAGACTTGTCACGGAAAAATAACTCACAAACTGAATAATATTAGTATATAAAAGTTGCATGCTGTTGCAATACTGTTGTGAAATCATTTAAGCATCAATATTTATTTGCTCCTTTTCTCCCTTTAGGAGATAGCAACACAGGCAGAAACATTGAACGATACCGAGTGAGGCTTGTAATATACCATGCATTTTAACCATAATTCTAAAAAGCAAGACAGAAGATTTAGATAAGGTGTATTAGAAAGTTGTTTATTTTTTGCTGATTCAACAACACAACATCCCTTTCCAATAGTGAAGGAGGAGATCAGAAAACCCGTCTGGAATAAGGTGCTTGAATTAAAAATAATATTAAAATAAAGAAAAGAAAAGCTGGTTACTTTGTGTGGAAGGGGTCTGCACTATTCTGTCACTGATGAAGCTCTAGAAGCAATTCAGCATTATTGTTACTCTACACAGCCTTGCCCTTATCAGGAGACACATTGACAAACAAATATTTTCAAGAGCAACAATTCTGCATTTGTTCCCTATATTTTGGTTATTTATTTATTATTGGGTGGTTTATTTATTTATTAATTCATTCATTAATTCATTCAAGTCGAACAAGAGCCACAACTACCCAGGCCAGTAGCCATAAATGAGGCTCACTCAGTCGTCACTGGCTAGTGGCTACGGAATACATATCGATAACTCCGTTTTTGCTACATAGACCACCATAAGATGTGATTTGCATCCCCTCCAGACCAGAGGCCTGCCCTCACAGTGCCCTGGCACCTAGACACACACTTTAAAAGCATAAAAAAGCATCGAGGTGACTTCCATGTTTTGGGGGCTCATTCCTAGCACATGAAGGCTGTGTTTGGTGCTCTCTGGCGGGGTGTAAAACGGCAGTACAGGCTGCTCGCCTCGCTGCTGCATGCCTGTCTGTACCGCCGAAATTTCAACATGAAACAAATGGGTGGCTCTGTGTGTAATTCTTTGTTTTGACAAACATACATACCTGATTCACGTTGACTGACTGACTGATATTATCTGTGTCAGACTGTGTGCGCCAGTGCTGCTGCATGTCGTGGTTGCTGCTCTGTCTGGCTGAGTTCAGTGCGTCTCGCGGAGTTCAGTGCGCACTGCTGCTGGAGTGGGCGGGGACGGGCCACATGTGTTTTTGGGCTGCTGCCTGCTGCCTTCAGGGGCGGTTTAAAAAAACACTGCTCCATGCAGAAGCCTATTATAAATGGTGCATTCAAGGCCAAGAGAGTTCGGAAAAGGCATTTCTCTTTGAATGCTGCCTTCAGTGACGGCATGGAAAGGGCATTCTCCATACAAAGCACCATTAGAAATGCATTCATGGTCAGAAAAGGGCACTTTTTACAGACTGAAAAAAAGGCAGGGGCTCAAGCCCCCTTTGATGTCTATGTGTGCACGTGCCTGACTGCCACTATTCGTTTTCAGTCACCACAATTACACATGAAGAGTGCGTGATGAAGATAAGACTGTAAGTAACTGTAAGACTGTGTTTACAAGAGTGCACAATATTGAATATAAGACTTATAAGACTGTGAAGTAATTCTGACAGTTTTTACTGCTGTATCTTGGACAGAATATTTTCTGAAGAGGATTAAGTTAGCCAGGACCAAGTTACCCCCGCCATTGGTTGACAAGCAGGCAAAGTGGTAAATATGAGTCTGTTTTCTTTGTATTGTTTACAGTGAGAAGTCAAGTAAGCTTTGTAAAGAATGTAAGAACTGATGATGTTGTATCTGTCTGTATGTATTTTCTACAGTAATTAATTAATACACAGGACAAGATGTTACTATCCGCCAAAATCCGAGGAAAAACACATTTAGAAGCCCAATCCAGAATAAAACAAGCTAACAGGCTAACAAACTAATAAACAAGACACAAATCACCAGTTACCTACCCTAGCCAACAGCAGTATGAAGCATGTCATTGGGGTTTTCAAGTGGGCACCTTCCTTCACCGACGTTTCGTTAAGTTAGGCCCACGACACCTCAAGAAGGCTTAACGGTGTAATCCAGCGTCCTGGAAACACCCCCCTCCATGCTACCACCGCACAACTGCATATTACCTCACTATCTAAGCCTAGCTATCCAGGTCGATTCGGTATGACATTCCTGACTACACCACCACTGTCAATGATTCAGCCCTGTTGATGCGGACCGTTAATCATGACCACCAACAAACAATCCCTAACTACACCACCACTGTCAATGATTCAGCCCTGTTGATGCGGACCGTTAATCATGACCACCAACAAACAATCCCTAACTACACCACCACTGTCAATGATTCAGCCCTGTAAACATCTGTTAAAAGAGCCGGTGAGTCTCGCATGCAATCACTGGGCCGCATACTTCATGTTATTCTGCTATACCCGAATAATATGAGTTTTTACTGCTTTTAACTATTCTAAACATACTTGATCAATTGTTCCCAAGCATTTTAACAACATATTGGGAACATTGTTCCCATGACTGTATGATCTTTTTAATCTTAGCATAGACCACAAATTCTGCTATACTCAAATTCCATCTATCATCACACAAGCAAAATGAATTTGATGGAGTCAGGTTTGTAAGAAATGAATGAAAGATGACCAGATGGAGTCATGTTCAGTTGCAATGGAGGTGGATACATTTGAGAGATCTACAGTATGAGCACGTTTTTCCAGTGTGCAATATTTCCAGTTGATGAGGATAGTTTTCTTGTTGATAGTTAGAGATGGAGCAGTCTACTGTTACTTTTGTTCAAGTTGGTTGTTGATACGTAGCCTATGTCTCCTAGCAAGCAGAATGAGGGAGACAATGGCATGTGGCATCCCAGGAAGTGGGATAGTGACTCAGTGATTTCATTCCAAAAGTGTTTGATGGGCATGCAGTGCCAGGTGGCGTGCAGTGCCAGGTGGCGTGCAGTGCCAGGTGGCATGCAGTGCCAGGTGGTGTGAATGTAGCTAGACTGTTTTGTGTGCAATGTGAACATATTTCTGATCACACACACGTGTGACACATCGTCATAACAAGCTTTTGTTTTGCCTGTATGCCTGTCCACTATGTGCATGTCATTTTGGGAGTCATTGAAAATCAACTTATTCTGTCATTTCGGTATGAGAACGTGTTGTACCATGAGTTCTTTTTAAGCAAAATATGAAATGTACACAGAGATTGATAAACACATCAAAAAAGAAAATCACAGGTAAATTCAGGTCCACTCTGTGCAAACTGATGTCTCTATGGAGTAAAACCCCCATTGTGGAATGGCCTCACGGAATTTTGACTTTGATATCAATACCGTTCTCATCCCATCATCACAGGCACATTCAATAGTGTCACAGTCAGAAACCACATCACTCACTTGACTTGAACAGCTCTGTAGTAACTTACGCACAGGCGTTTTGATTGATGGCAGTTAGGTGGCAGTCTTTGTCGGCTTTGTGAAACATTTCCACGTTGGATCCTGGCACCGGTTTTGTCAGTCAGTTTGTTGCGGACTGGGATCCATGCAACTGAGACTGTTTGATGCTGCTGAATGCTTTCAGGAGCTACTTCTCTTCCACTCCTGCCTCCTCCAGCAGTATTGACATTCAGTCACCGTGACAGCTCGCGTCTTCATCAGCTTGGCCCTGTCCTGTCCTAGGAAGCAAACTCCCTAATAAAGTCTTCTCTTTCTCCTGTATGTATATTTCAGGCTTTTGCACTCCTTCATTTTGGATCGTAGTACTATCACAGAATTGAAATTAGAACAGCAATGATATCATTAATGAATCAAACTGCCAAGCGGAGAGAATATCTTGTTTCCACCTCAGCATGACATTGAAAAGAATAGGCCTACTCCTTATGAGCAAACTCTTTTTATCAATAGAAAATGGGTTTGATGTCACTGCAAATCTGTCTCCACAAACACATTTATCTCTACATGACTTATCTCTATATTCATTTACCCAAGGACACTTTGCTGAGGCATCAGCTATTCCATGTCTCACATACAGTTGCCTACAGTACATTCACACCTGGGATTTGTACTGTTGCAGCTAGGGGTTAAGTTAAGTGCCTTGCTCAAAGTGCATGGGTAGTTATTGAGGTAGAGGAGCACGTTACTTATTCACTTCATTCTCTTGACACATTTTGATGCAGTATGCGTGTGTTGTTGCTGCAAATTCTAACATTAATTTGATGCAGTGGTGAATCCTAGAGTAACTGGAATAGTAGGGTTGTTGTACCATTGTGCCCTTATGCGTATTATGGCATGCCCCACGGGCACTGTGGGGTAACGCTGCTGCGGGCATATTACGCCCCCGGGGACTCCACAGGTTGGGTTTAGGCATTGAGTTGGTGGTCTTATAATTAGCGTTAGGCATTGAGTAGGTGGTCTTAGGGTTATGCATTGGTAGATGGTCTTAGGGTTAGGGTTATGCATTGAGTAGGTGGTCTTAGGGTTAGGGTTAGGCATTGGCTAGGTGGTCTTAGGGTTACGGTTATGGATATGGTGGTGGGCTTAGATTAGGGTCTCCAGGGGAGACGCCGTGGTCTTCGACCCCGGGCTCGGGGATCCCGACCCCCTCTAGGGGGTCTTCGACCCCGGGGTCTGCACTGGAGATCACTGCAATCGTAGTAGTGATTAATTCAAATCACTGCATTTAATTAATTCATAAACAAAGCCAGTAGTGGTCTGGGATTGCTTCAACAGGGGGCACCATATGTAATGACTCTAGTGTGGTTATACAGTAATCTACAGTAACTGTGTAAGAATATATTTCACCTGACTGAGATGTGTGAAGATTATTGGCAAGCTGCAGCTCACTATGCTGACTATTGTTGGGATGTGTGTTTACTCAACCATGGACAAAGTCTATCCTTTGTGGTGGAATAATAATGAAATCCGCAGCCTCTCCAGTTTCCACCGCTGGAAGTGTCTGGAAGTGGATTCATGCACTTATCAGTGTATGTTAAATGGGCTGCACACTCTTTCACTGATAATTACTTGAAATGCATGTTAATAGGATCGATGTCATGCCCCGAATCAAAAGCGATCTCCATTATTGTGTCACATAAGGTTCAGCAATGCATTTAATTGCCCTGCATTTTATACAAATAGCGTTGTAAGTCAGAGATTATTTTATGTCATGTCATTTTTACCATTTAATCTTTGGCATTATAGAAATGCATTCTGAATGTTATGCTGGGGCCAATTTCTAACAATCAATGTCAGAACTGGCATTGTGTTAATCGGATATTTCTCAGACAAAGTGAATCAATATTAACAGATAGTTTATGGCTTGAATCCCGATCTTTCTGTGTGGAGTTCACATGTTCTCCCTGTGTTCACCTGGGTTTCCTCCGGTTCTGGTTTGCTCCCAGAATATGGACTGGAGACTGTCCTATGGTATGAATGTGGGTGTGATTATCTGCATGCTAGGATAGGCTCCAGCCCCTCCTCAGCCACCCTCTCTCCCCCTCCCCTCCCCTCTTCCCCCTCCTCAACCACCCTCTCTCCCCTCCCCTCCCCTCTTCCCCCTCCTCAACCACCCTCTCTCCCCCTCCCCTCCCCTCTTCCCCCTCCTCAGCCACCCTCTCTCCCCCTCCCCTCTCCCCCCCCCTCAGCCACCCTCTCTCCCCCTCCCCTCTTCCCCCTCCTCAGCCACGCTCTCTCCCCCTCCCCTCTTCCCCCTCGTCAGCCACCCTCTCTCCCGCTCCCCTCTTCCCCCTCCTCAGCCACCCTCTCTCCCCCTCCCCTCTTCCCCCTCCCCAGTCACCCTCTCTCCCCCTCCCCTCTTCCCCCTCCCCAGCCACCCTCTCTCCCCCTCCCCTCTTCCCCCTCCTCAGCCACGCTCTCTCCCCCTCCCCTCTTCCCCCTCCTCAGCCACCCTCTCTCCCCCTTCCCTCTCCTGTCTCTGTGGTCTGTGTAATGAGGTCACTCTGAGCTGTGTTTAAGCTCATTAACCTTTGTGTGTGGTGAGTTCCACTGAGAGGGAAAGCCATTGACACACAGCCATTGACGCAGATAGGGAGGGGTATTTGAACACTTAGTGATTTCACCCAATTAACAGTCTGGGAAAGAAATCTCCTGAAAAATATAGTAATTTCTCTTTACAAATGAAAAGGATTGACAACAGAGTGAGATAAATCAGCGTGTCCTTCTCACCGCTGCATTGAACTGCACTGAACTTGAGTCCTGTGAAAATCCTGTCCAATTGCCTGAACCAAGTCCACGGTTTAGAGCTTCTTATCAGCCCAAAACCCAGCTAAAGTCTGACATTATGCTCAATAAAGTTGCATTTTATGTTAAATTGCTTACAACAACTCTTTTTATTTGTAGAACCCAAGTTAACCAAAAGCCTGAGCAATTATGCGAGAAACCAGACACTCTGCAGATAAATGAGACGGTGGTGTCAAAGTGAGCGTAAACAGGGACGCCTGAAAGATGAGAGGAACATTTAATAGTTTACA
>NC_139631.1:2270733-2290733 GCF_964638095.1 Poromitra crassiceps | reverse complement strand
GGCGGTGGAGGAGGGCGGTGGAGGGTGGTGGAGGGTGGTGGAGGGCGGTGGAGGAGGGCGGTGGAGGGCGGTGGAGGGCGGTGGAGGGTGGTGGTGGAGGGTGGTGGAGGGTGGGGATGATAACCGCAACAATGCTATCAGGAATCAGAGGAAATCAAAGTGGATCCGCATGGGGATGAGCGAGAGAGAGAGAGGGAGCCTTTTTGTGGCGTGTGATATAATGGTCTGAAAAGGATTACATCATCGTTTGGGATGTAGGTGGGGTGGTGGGGGTGGGTGGTGGGGGCGCCGGAGAGAGAAGACTTTGACTGCCACCTGGTGCTCAGATTCCCCGACTGCACCCTGAGGCCTCTGATGCTGAAGCTCCCCTGTTGAAGCTATATAAGCTCCCTCTGGGCGCCGCTGAATGAGAACATTTGTTCTCCCAGACGTGTCGCATGAATGAACCAGACAAGCATCACTCGTCTCTGCTAGATGAAACAGGAAAGCGTCCGTACACAGAGGATGAAGAGGGGGGGGGGGGGGGGGGGGGTGGTGAGAGTGGCAGCCATATTTCCACATCCATATATCCATATATTTACATAGCCATGTATCAGAGAATGCTCTGTGCTCTGTACAGTCTCACTCAAATGCTGCCATTAGACAGCTGTGTGGTGTCTGCAGAGCTGCTGCATGATGACGAGGAGGGCTGTGTCCAGCACGTGTCATTAGTCCAGGATTAGGACTCTCCTTTCAAGTCGACTCATCTCTGAAGAGCCGGCGCTTCGCATCCGAGAGGGAGCGATCAGGCCTCGCCCGGTGATGAGGAGCGGGCGACGTGCAGACGCATATTTCCACTGCGGCGATCTGTGTCTGTGTTTGTTTGCAGCCCAAACATCCAGAGCCAATCTCAAAAAAGATTTGCTAGGTTTGTCAGCACTTTAACGGTGCTTACAAACCTAATAGAAGAATGGCCTCGGCTCGGCTGCTACCTTAACGTGAGTCTGCGAGAGGCACTTCAGCGTAGCATATAAGCAGCATGGGGCCCATTTCTCTCATACCCGCGAAGCATTCAGTTCCCCTGGGCCGTGGCCATTGCGTCTTTCGATGCCATATACAGTTACCTCAGAGAAAAACACACGGGTGTTATTCAGGATCGATCTGTGGATCAATCACTCATTGCTTTCTTGAGGCTTTATGCTGCACACGGGAGACTCAGTGCAGACACAAACGGTTGTCTTGTTGAACGCTACTCTAGGAAAAAGCACTTGTTGAGCCTCTAGTGCTAGTGGATCGCTGTCATTTTCAAACGCTTTTCAGATATTCGGGGAAGAGTTGGACTGCATGTATTTGGTAGTTACAGCATGTCACCACCACCATCAGTACTGTAGTGCTACTTGTTGACTTTCCTACTCAGACTTTCTGGGCGTTCAGACCAGTGCCAACTCTGCACTATTCAGCTCGAATGTGTGCAAAAGTTAATCGGCTATTTCCTGTTTAGCAGATTTGTCAGGAAAATGGTAGCCTAATCATTGACCAATTGTGGGCCGCTTGAATAACCATGAAATGCATATGGGACAACGTGATATTGGAAGCACTGAACCTGCAGCAGTAATTAGGGTCTACAGTATAACGGTTTATATTCACTGAGCGCACGCACGGAGCTGCACCGGCCGCTGCCTCAAACGCAGAAGCCAAATTGTCTCCTGAAAACACACGAGCGGTTTTGATGTGATTTCGATCACTTTTACATCTTTTGAAGCACTCACTGGTTGAGAGATCCCAGCAGCGCCGCCATAAACTATGTCATCCCGGGCCGCGCCACACCGCTCCTCCTCAAAGAAAACGTAGCAGAACTAATAACTCTAAATATTAGTTCAATCATTCACAGCGGCTAACTCCCGGCTCTGCCAGCTTTGAACACTCCACACAGGCGGCGATGTTTCATCCTTGCTTTGTGATTTCACAGCCACCTCGCAGACGCAGCTTATGATCTCATTTCAGTCGCTAATGTATTCTCCATTTTTCTCCGTCACCATTTGTTTCTTGGGCAGCAAAGTGTTCAGTGCGCCAAAGTGGTGATTTCTGAGAGCGGTGTTTATAGGCTTGAATGGGAATGCCAAAAGAGAGAGACTTTGGAGCTCCAATGTACATTTTAATGAGCTTTTCCATCTCGGCTGGTGCTTTCTGCCCCTTGTTCAGCCTGGACACCCTAATAGAGATGACAGGCATGCAATTTGTGTTTTTACAGTGAACAAGGCTAGAGATTAAGGATTTTTTTTTTTTTTTGTATAAAGTTAATTTGCGTTACAGAGTGTGACTCGGATCTTCCCTGTCCAGTATTCAGCAGTTAAAGTTCAAATACATTCTTACTCCCAACTCATCATTTACTGCAGATTGGTCAGGAGCCCTTGTCGTCACTTTGTGATGAGTGAGAATGTGTTGAAAAGCCTGTTGTATGATGTGATTGGCTAGTTATGTTCTAGATAACCCTGATTGGTTGCTTTGGATTTTTAAATGAGGAGGAAGGAGGTGAAGCCATTTTAAGGATTTTAACAAGAGAATGTAACCTTTTTTGTGGGAAAAACCATCAGACACAAATTATTATTCAAAGTAGAGTATTTTACACACATCTTGAAGCATGACTTTAGGGGGTCTTTAAATAGTGTAACTGAGACAGCATCATAGCATGTGTTGCCTTTGGTTTTCCCTTAAAATTGTTCAAACAAACTGGATATGATCTAAAAACTAAAAAAACCAAAGAAACAATTAAGGCACGAGTTCAGAACAGTGCACTCATACAGCATGAAATGAGGCAATGCTAAAATTGTTATTCAGGTCGAGCAGCACTGTACGCTACTGAAAGAGCACGTTTTAATAGTGCAGGATCCCCCAGGCAACAACAAAACTCCATTCAAATTCCAAACACACCACTATCATTACTGACCTTGAAGAGTCTTGTTTTTACAAATTGAAATTAAACCGGTTTAATTTACCCTCATCAAGTAAACAGATCACTGAAAGAATATTACTTTCCCCATAACTGACATAATGATCATTATAGGTCTGCTTACATATGCATATGGTCAAGTAGACAGGGACATTCGAACAAATTCTCTCATCTGCAAACTGCTGGGAAAAATGTGCACTGTGGCGTTATTATGATTTGTTGTCTTTGGGTGTTAATGCCTATAAAAGTTGCTGTAATGGAACTGGTTGGTTGCGGGGATGAGAGGGGGGTGGAGAGGGAGGGAGGGGGGGTAGTATCTCTACAGCTATAGCTGTAAAAAGCCTGGGTTCCCGGGGTCCTCTATGTCACCCGGCTCTGCATCGCTCAGCGCACACAGGCCAACCTTTTGAAATGTCAGCGCGATAAAACCCGATGGATTCAATGTGGCGGACCCGGCGGTGTCAAACGCCATTAGTTTTAATCCTATTTGCGGTGAAATTGCTCTTGAAAGGTAAAGGGACTATAACTGTCTGGGGCCCTGCAGGCCGGCCCATTGTAAATCTCTCTGTGTGCTGATGGCTCCTCTCCCCAAGGTTTATAGGGTTGGAATGAGAGTGTCTACTACTACATGCTGGCTGGAGATGTCGTCGTGTCCCAGTGAACTGTAAGCTAAGTAATGGAGCTGTAGCGGGTGGCGGGTCGGAGGGAGGCCATGCATCTCGCTCGCTGCATTGCGTGGTATGTACGCGGGTGCAGAGGAAAGAGCTGTCCTTTCCACTCTGCCGCTCCTTGTTTGTGACTGGGGGCCAGCAGAGCACATGGCTTCATCGGCACAGTGATGACTCTCTGCTCTGCTGCACTGGGGCCCTTCAGACACTCAGGTCAGGTCTCCTCCTGCCTTCAGACACTCAGGTCAGGTCTCCTCCTGCCTTCAGACACTCAGGTCAGGTCTCCTCCTGCCTTCAGACACTCAGGTCAGGTCTCCTCCTGCCTTCAGACACTCAGGTCAGGTCTCCTCCTGCCTTCAGACACTCAGGTCAGGTCTCCTCCTGCCTTCAGACACTCAGGTCAGGTCTCCTCCTGCCTTCAGACTCTCAGGTCAGGTCTCATCCTGCCTTCAGACACTCAGGTCAGGTCTCCTCCTGCCTTCAGACACTCAGGTCAGGTCTCCTCCTGCCTTCAGACTCTCAGGTCAGGTCTCCTCCTGCCTTCAGACACTCAGGTCAGGTCTCCTCCTGCCTTCAGACACTCAGGTCAGGTCTCCTCCTGCCTTCAGACACTCAGGTCAGCTATCCTCCTGCCTTCAGACACTCAGGTCAGGTCTCCTCCTGCCTTCAGACACTCAGGTCAGGTCTCCTCCTGCCTTCAGACACTCAGGTCAGGTCTCCTCCTGCCTTCAGACACTCAGGTCAGGTCTCCTCCTGCCTTGAGACAGTCAGGTCAGGTCTCCTCCTGCCTTCAGACACTCAGGTCAGGTCTCCTCCTGCCTTCAGACACTCAGGTCAGGTCTCCTCCTGCCTTGAGACAGTCAGGTCAGCTCTCCTCCTGCCTTCAGACACTCAGGTCAGGTCTCCTCCTGCCTTCAGACTCTCAGGTCAGGTCTCATCCTGCCTTCAGACACTCAGGTCAGGTCTCCTCCTGCCTTCAGACTCTCAGGTCAGGTCTCCTCCTGCCTTCAGACACTCAGGTCAGGTCTCCTCCTGCCTTCAGACACTCAGGTCAGGTCTCCTCCTGCCTTCAGACACTCAGGTCAGCTCTCCTCCTGCCTTCAGACACTCAGGTCAGGTCTCCTCCTGCCTTCAGACACTCAGGTCAGCTCTCCTCCTGCCTTCAGACACTCAGGTCAGGTCTCCTCCTGCCTTCAGACACTCAGGTCAGCTCTCCTCCTGCCTTCAGACACTCAGGTCAGGTCTCCTCCTGCCTTCAGACACTCAGGTCAGGTCTCCTCCTGCCTTCAGACACTCAGGTCAGCTCTCCTCCTGCCTTCAGACTCTCAGGTCAGGTCTCATCCTGCCTTCAGACACTCAGGTCAAGTCTCCTCCTGCCTTCAGACACTCAGGTCAAGTCTCCTCCTGCCTTCAGACTCTCTCTGCCAAAGTCATATTAGACTGAAGCCCAGTGGAAAAGACAATGAAGGAAGCTAATATTATGACGCTACTTTCTGAAGAAAAAGAAAAAAGTCTAACCAAACTGATAACTGCTAGTTAAAGGAACACTTTGCCAATTTTCAACCAGCGTTGTATCATTACAAACTCAGTAGTGTATCGGAAAACTAAAGAGTTTTGCAGGCATTCATTTAGTTTGGCAGTTATTGAGAGTTGATTTGAGTGAAGTTGTGGACCAGTGATGTCATTAATGCATGAATGACATCACTGGTCCACAACTTCACTCAAATCAACTCAACTCTCAATAACTGCCAAACTAAATCAATGCCTGCAAAAGTGTTTACGGTTTTCAGATATACTACTGATTGTGTAACGGTTGTTAGCCTAGCTGACCTTCCAAATTCAAACTAGCCATACTACTGTAGCCTGATAGCGATCTAGACTGGTAAGATAGCTGCTACAGCAGTGGGCTAGTTCATGTAGCCTACTGTATGGTCATGAAAAGGATGACAGAAATAATTTATATTTTTACCAGCCATGACGAAACACTGTGGTTCTTTGGCTTTGACCACTGAGGTTTAACTCAACCAATAAGATTATTTCTGCTTCCAGAGCAGCAACTAAAGATGTAATCTGTGATTTTAGGGTACTTCCAGTCACATTCTAGATTGTCATTCAGGAAAGCAGGAGGGGGATTTAGTCACAGCAGATGCAGACTGAGGGAAGTATACTGTATAGGCTATGACGCTTGTCTGTGTCTGTGTCGAGTCAATGTGCAGACGCCACAGACAGTACTGTATGTCTGAACCACTTCCCCTCTGAGACAGGGAAGGGGGAATAATGCACGCTGCTTTCTACTTCCTCTCTCTGTGTCGAATGTGGTTTCTGGTTAGACTGACACATGTGGCTGCTAGCTTATTCAGAGCAGCAAATATACAAAGTGCAGCATACAACACATGCATGCACTAGAATGCACAATACATAACAGAAATTACAAAACATAGACAGGTCAGAAAAGCTACACAAAACCAGCCTGATCAGCATAATAAGTTTAGTATTGGTTCATGACAGATCTATCTGTTCTGGCTCTTATTTCTTAGCACTTCTCTCTCATGCATGATTATTATCCTATGGACTAGTAGACTTGATTGATTGATTGATTGATTGATTGATTGATTGATTGATTGATTGATTGATTGATTGATTGATTTTATTCAATGTTTGGATGAATACATGGGACATAAAATACATGCAGCCATCAACATCAAGGATAAAAACACAATAAAGTCAGAGGACTTTGTGGTCCTTGGTCTCAGACATACAGTTCAAACAACATAAAACAGACCAAAGGAAGATTCTGTGCACATCCAAACAGGCTGGAGGTGCTGGTCAAGAAAGCTGGAGTACTTGATGAGAGAGAAGGAATGTATCCCATATACTTCAGAGCATTTTCAGGGAGGGACCGCACACTCCAGGACTTGACTTTCATAGAAAAATGTATTATTAAAAAGACAACGCGTTTCGCTTGCGCTTCTTCAGACCTGAAGAAGCGCAAGCGAACCTGAAAATGCTCTGAAGTATATGGGATACATTCCTTCTCTCTCATAACATAAAACAGACATTTACACAAAAAAATAAACATACGGTCCTTTTATGAACATTTTACCTAGCAATATAAAATAAAATAAAATAACCAATCCTAAAAATAACTTTAAGAACTTAAAACCATCAGACTGTCTAAAATAAATTAAAAATACATTGATATTTACCCTGATATAAGCCAGTTTTTTAGGGTGGACTTAAAAGTGCTCAAGGAGTCAGTCAGCTTCAAGCTATCTGGTAGGTAGACCATTCCACAGTAGAGCTGCTGAGTATAGAAAGGAGTTTTTAACCATGCAGCTCTTGAATTTGACGGGAACTATGTTGTGGGAGCTTCCTCTGGTGGAGTAGCTGTGAACACTTTGAACTTGCTGTTGTCTGGTTACTGTAGCCCTGAACTTTACACTCCACTTGTCTGCTTGAGATGTTAATGAACTAACGTAAGTACATTCTACTGTTGCACTCATGGCACGCTGCTCAGAAGAAGGACCTTCATCCAAACACCTAACAAGTGTAAAAATGTATTTGCCAGAGACAAAAGTGTTGAGGTGATTCAGGCATCTAGTAAGGATGCCTCCTGGTCACCTCCCCAGGGGTTTTTTCCATAGCATGTCCAGCTGGGAGGAGACCACGGGGCAGACCGAGGATCAGGTCAGGTGGAGGGATTACATCTCCACACTGGCCTGGGAACGCCTTGGGATCCCCCAGTCAGAGCGGGTTAATGTGCCCAGGGAAAGGGACGTTTGTGGTCTGTGATTGAAGATGGATGGACTGATAAAAGAGTTTATTGTTTCTCGCTTCACCTCTCCTTTCAGTGTGCCCATTTAGACATTGATTTGGCTGCCTGCCTCCACCGTTGCCCCCTGCTGTCGAAACAAGCAATACAAACGGCGGCGCACAACACGTGCGGCCGGCCAGCCAATCGCGAGTGGCCACTCATTTTTTCCGTGCCGTAATTACATTTGAGCCGAGGCAAAAGTAGCATCAGTGAGAACAAGCCAAGCATGCCGCTCTCCATCTCCCCAATGTCATAAAGTCCTGGTGCGCCACCCAGATGCTGCACAGCGACTCACGCTTCCAGGAAATCACCATTGACTGAAGGACAACATCCTGTGGCTGTGGTTTCCCCTTTGTGTGTGTGTGTGTGTGTGTGTGTGTGTGTGTGTGTGTGTGTGTGTGTGTGTGTGTGTGTGTGCGTGCGTGCGTGCGTGTGTGGGAGGCCTTGAGGCCAGCATGAATATGTGGACACAGTCACTGGCCACAAGAGTACATTGTGGTATCATGCTAGTGTAACTAAAACCCCTCTAATTTGGACTATCCCTTGATGCTGGGAAGGAACACCAGATGGTGCTGCTGAAGCCCTGTGCTGCCGACAGTTTTCCAACCTTTCAACTGCGACTCTGATATGATTCTGGAACCAAATGGACTTTTCGGGTAGGGAAGCCACTGATGAACCCAATATGTTGCATATCAACATTTCTCGATACGTATACATCACAACGTTATACACGTCATGCTATAGCGCGGGGCCATTAAGGGCATGTGGTCGGGGGTGGATGGAAGGCGTAAACACTTGCCTTTCACACCGCAGAGGCGTGTTCGATCCCCAGCTTTTCTACAAGTCACATAATGCATTTGCTAATTAAACCAAACCGTAAACTTAACCTTAACCAAGATATTTTAGTTCCCTAACCTTAACTAAAGTGTTTTCGTTCCCTAAACTTAACTAAGGTGTTTTAGTTCCCTAACCTTAACCAAGATGTTTAGTTCCCTAACCTTAACCAATGTGTTTTAGTTCCCTAACCTTAACTAAGGTGTTTTAGTTCCCTAACCTTAACTAAGGTGTTTTAGTTCCCTAACCTTAACCAAGATGTTTTAGTTCCCTAACCTTAACCAATGTGTTTTAGTTCCCTAACCTTAACCAAGATGTTTTAGTTCCCTAACCTTAACCAATGTGTTTTAGCTCCCTAACCTTAACCAATGTGTTTTAGTTCCCTAACCTTAACTAAGGTGTTTTAGTTCCCTAACCTTAACCAAGGTGTTTTAGTTCCCTAACCTTAACTAAGGTGTTTTAGTTCCCTAACCGTAACCAAGGTATTTTAGTTCCCTAACCTTAACCAAGGTGTTTTAGTTCTCTGACCTTAACTAAGGTGTTTTAGTTCCCTAACCTTAACTAAGGTGTTTTAGTTCCCTAACCTTAACCAAGATGTTTAGTTCCCTAACCTTAACCAAGATGTTTTAGTTCCCTAACCTTAACCAATGTGTTTTAGTTCCCTAACCTTAACTAAGGTGTTTTAGTTCCCTAACCTTAACTAAGGTGTTTTAGTTCCCTAACCTTAACCAAGATGTTTTAGTTCCCTAACCTTAACCAATGTGTTTAGTTCCCTAACCTTAACCAAGATGTTTTAGTTCCCTAACCTTAACCAATGTGTTTTAGTTCCCTAACCTTAACCAATGTGTTTTAGTTCCCTAACCTTAACTAAGGTGTTTTAGTTCCCTAACCTTAACCAAGGTGTTTTAGTTCCCTAACCTTAACTAAGGTGATTTAGTTCCCTAACCGTAACCAAGGTGTTTTAGTTCCCTAACCTTAACCAAGGTGTTTTAGTTCCCTGACCTTAACTAAGGTGTTTTAGTTCCCTAACCTTAACTAAGGTGTTTTAGTTCCCTAACCGTAACCAAGGTATTTTAGTTCCCTAACCTTAACCAATGTGTTTTAGTTCCCTAACCTTAACTAAGGTGTTTTAGTTCCCTAACCTTAACCAAGATGTTTAGTTCCCTAACCTTAACCAAGATGTTTTAGTTCCCTAACCTTAACCAATGTGTTTTAGTTCCCTAACCTTAACTAAGGTGTTTTAGTTCCCTAACCTTAACTAGGGTGTTTTAGTTCCCTAACCTTTACCAAGGTGTTTTAGTTCCCTAACCTCAGGTTAGGTTATGTCTTTTTTTGTTTGGTTTTTAACCATTTGGTTCCCAGATTGGCAGAAAGATAAACTGCCAACATTCTATTCTGGGTCTGAACTCAGCGACTCAGCCCAGGATGACAACATTTGCATTGCGAGCGATCCTTAACTAACCCTCTCCGAAGGCAAAATGAAACATCCTCCCACCTCGCGTGCCTATAAATCAATTGTGAAATAACACTCCCCCCCCCCCTTTCTCCAGCGAGTTAAACAAACAGCCATTGGAATGTAACACGGAGGAGAGGAGAGCGCACCGCACAGACGCACCGCCGCGTCACAAAACAAATCTAATTCAAACGTAATTCATTCAGATTGCGGTGTCAAACGTATTCAAATTCAACATCAGATATTCAGATCCTGCCAGCCTTCTACCACGACAATGAATAAAACATGTCTGCAGGCTGTGTGCTTGAGGGCTGGGGTGGGGTGGGGTGGGGTGGGGTGGGGTGGAGAGGGGTGGAGAGGGGTGGGGTGGAGGGGTGGGGTGGGGTGTTGAGGGGTGGAGAGGGGTGGGGTGGGTTGGAGAGGGGTGGGGTGGGGTGGAGAGGGGTGGGGTGGAGAGGGGTGGGGTGGAGGGGTGGGGTGTTGAGGGGTGGAGAGGGGTGGGGTGGGTTGGAGAGGGGTGGGGTGGGGTGGGTTGGAGAGGGGTGGGGTGGGGTGTTGAGGGGTGGGTTGCAGTAGATACTTCCAGGGCAATTTACAGCGTCTGGGAATGAAATAGATTCTGCCGCCGTTCGTCATCTGCAAAACTCTCACGCAGGACAAACAAAGAGATCATTTACTCAGCGCCCACGTATTGTTTTGTTTAGTTTGCTATGAAGCCTTGTGACATTTGGTGACGCTAGTTCAATTCCATCTGTTATGATGACAATTTCGGTGCAATTTAACCGTGTGGCGCGATGGGGAGAACGTTATACTAATGTTACCACAGTTTGACCTTTCTTTGTATGGGGCCACCCATATAAAAAATGTAGGCACTCATGGTACTGTGAGGTGTTTTGTATCAATAGAGCAAATAGGTGTCAACCTCTGGAGCAAATTGGGGTTCAGTGCCTTGCTCAGTGGTACTTTGGCAGTGCTGCTCCTACCACCCGCACTCCAGTTGCTGAAAGATCCCTCGCTAACCATTTGGCAACTGGCCAGCTTGAATTATGACTGGGATCCTTGCATGAACTTGTGTTGGATGCTGCTACATAGGCCTTACTGTTTTATAAGGAAACACTGACCTCAAGTGGTTATGTGGTTGTGTGCATGTACCGCTGCACTACATGCAGCCCACTAGGTTGTGTGCTCTTGCTGGCCGTGTGTGAACACTACCAGCACTGTTACTGTATGTGTCCTTACACTGGCCCAGTGAAACGTGTTTTCTTGAGCCAAGTTCAAGCCTACTTAGGCTACTGTATGCTTGTCTGCTTAAGTGGCAGCCAAGTACCTTATGGGAAATGGAGTTTGTGTAGAGACTAGAGAAAAATGTGGAACAAGCAGGAGCTCTGGCTACATAGCAGGAGTATCAAGGAGCACTAAACACATGAATCAAATGCCTGCAAAGAGGCATTAATTCAAATCATAAGATAAACCTGCTTATATTAACTCAATTTCTGGAGACAAAGTAATGACTGACGGCCCGTGACGGGACATTATTATTGGTCAATGTGGCAAATTATGAGGTCACCAAACTATCATCAGAGAGAGAATGAGAGAAAGAGAGTGTGTGTGTGTGTGTGTGTGTGTGTGTGTATATGTATACAGGATATAGTTTTTCGCACTGACAAATAATATCTTGTCAACATCAGTTATTGCTATGTTTTAATCCCCAGAAAATACATTTATATACAGTAGGCTAAGCATGTTTTTGTGGCATATTTTGTTGGCAAACAATACTTTGTAGCTATAAGTCAGAAGTTTATTTTATTTATTTATTTTATTTAACTTTTATTTATCCAGGGAGGACCATTGAGAACAAACTCTCCTTTTAATAAAGGACGCCCTGATTACAGCATACAACAATTACAAAATTGTGGTACATATAAAAACAATAAAATCACAGATGCAGACAAATAAGAGGACTACGTTAGTAAATTGACGGTGCTGAGGGACAGAGGAAGATACAAAGTGAAACAAGTCCATGTAGGGTCAGCAGGGGGCAGCATCTATCAACATCCTGCAAATCACTCATCTCCTAACATACCCTCACCCTCCTCTACTACTGTGAGATCCAGATCCCCCATCGCCACTGCCGAGTGTTGCCTTCAGGCGCTGTCGTAAATATTGTAATTATGACATGAGCTGCACATAAACAACCCAGCAAGGCAGTAAATATGACTGGGAATGTCTAGATTTACTATGATAGTCGATGATAGGGGGCGGAGAGCCATGTCAAGAACTGATCGTAAAAGTGATGTGTACAACAACTTTTGTCTAAAGAAAAATAGTTAAGACATCAATTACATGTCAGGACATTTTCCAACACCAAGCAATTATTACAGGGTCTATTTCTTCCTCACTTCCAGCCAAAAGCACTTGAATGCTGCATTGTGTATTTGAATTTCTGATTTTTAAACTGACACGCAGCACTTGAAGGCAGCGTGCAATCCATCCCTCCACCCCCCCACCCCCCTTGCGGTTCCCTCTATAAAAACCCTGATCTAATTATGTGCTCAATTGATCAGTGGAACCATTTCCACTCTGTCTTCATTATTGGATAATTAAAAGACACCTATAAAACCAGACAAATTATACCATTCTCTCCCCCCCCCCCCCCCCCCCCCCGAAGGAATGAAGCCTCCAGACCCCCATCCCCCATCTTCCCTCCACACCCAACACTTCAGGAGGGGGATTGTGGGGTATTGAAGTAGCTCTACATGAGGGGAGAACCACTATATCCCAACTCAAGTAGGAGTACTGGGATTTCACCACTGACCTAAATAATATGGACCAAGCCATCAGCAATTTTTTTGACTCACATATAGAGACACTGCATGAAATAGGCCACGCCCATCACGGGGGAAATCGCTCCGTTCACTCCCATTCACCAGCGTCATTTTCCTTGAATTAAACATAGCTAAAAGCTGTTGTGTGGTGGGCAAATGTAAAAAATCGGCAATTAAAGTTTTTTTGTACTCCCGAGCAAAACAAGGAAGCCATTGAGCATTCGCGAGAAGAAAATGTGGATTTAGCTGTCAAGGAAGTAAGTTGGAGTGTTCATCTTCCATATATATATGATTTTTGTGTGCAACTACATGACATAGGAGAATGCCAGCGCGTCTGATGTTACAGCAGCATTATTTTCATTAATTTAAACATGCCTAAAAGCTCATGTCATAGTATTTCACTTCAGGTCACTGTGTGGGATCGTTTATCCAGCGTTGTTTGGGCAATGAAAAGGGACACTGCTCCAGGCCAACTGAGTTCATTTTCTCGATGTGCCTTTCCCTCTCCGTTGGAGGAAGTGTACTGAAATAATCTTTTGACATTATCTAAAAAGAAAACTGTCCAAATCCCTGTAAAACCCCGCAAAACTACTTCTATCTGACGAGAGTTCCTCCGTTCGCCCCGGTTAACCGCGGTTTGTTTTGCTAGCTGCAGTCGTCAGGCAGTGCTTCCTTGTATTTTCCCCCGTCTTGGGCGTGGCTTCTGAATGATGACGCGTTTTGCAGTGTCTCTATCCACCTTATTTTTGAATGCCCCACTGTACAAAATAATTGTGGGTACAAGGTCCGGTTTAACGTGACTTATTGTTGCAGCTTGCCATTTCCTTTGTTATACTCGGCTGCAGACCCGAATTATAAACCGGAAACTGGAGGACGTTATAAAAGTTATAAATATAGTCACGTTATAAAAAACTAACCAACGCTGGGGGTCCGTATGGAAACAGTGTTACTCGAAATGGTTAAAAGTTAAATCAATTTGGTCATTCAGTGGCATTTTACTGCCATGTAAAGTAACTATTACGCTAGCCGCTAGCATTAGCCACAGTAGTCGACTACCCACAATGCATTACGTTATCCGAGCACCCGAACGACACGGCTGTAGAGCAGAATGGCTCTGCTGTAAAATCCTCATAGACGTTTTTTTTGTCAAGTTAAAACCATAGACTGTACAGTCTAAGCAGACTAAACAGTCTATTACACTGGAAGCGGAAGAAGCACCCATCAGGCATCATGGCAGCTAGAAATAAGGTGGATAGGCCCAAAACGGTGTTTCGGTCCAATCTGTAAACATGCTTAATCACTGTTACAAAGTGGGGCATTTTAACATTGGAGTGAATGGGAACGTCACCTTCAAGTCCTCCCTCAAGTGGCCAATGGCCATTCGAGGACCTACAGCTTTCAGGATTACTTCCATGACTTCCTCTGAAAACCCCAGAGCTACTATAGCCCTCTGGATTTGATGAGAGAAAAACATACGGGTGTAAGACCTACTTACACTACAGAATAGGAAGTGAGTTAGGCTACTTAAAAAAACATAATATTATGAATATATTACTGTAGCTATGCAGTACTAACGTGTATACAGTATTGCAGACCTAGCGGGCCTTAGAGGAATTTAGACATCCAGATGAATACGTAGCCATGTTAAGCTAGCTAGCTGGGAAGCGAGCGTAACATGTTCCAAAGTCGGCAAAGTTTTTGACAAAGGTCGGGGAGGTTGGAGGTCATGTTTTCGTCCCTGTTTCTGTCTGTCTGTCTGCAGGATTTCTCAAAAAGTAGTAAATGGATTTGCATAAAACTTTGTAGAAAAGTTGATCATGGGCCAACTTAGAACTGATGAACTTGTCACACCCTCTGGCCAAAGGGGGCGTGGCAATGGGTGTGGTGAGTCACAGAAAGGCATAACGCCACAAAGCTTTGTAGAAAGGTTGCTCATGGGCCAAGGAAGGAAGAACTCAACTTTCCACGGCCATTGACCAAAAGCGCCCCTCTAATTATGATTCTGTGATAGCTTTTTCTTTCTTTCTGCACTTGGTGATGTGTCTGGGTCAGATAAAGACACCAAGAAATGTTTGTTTCAATTTCAAAAGTGAAACAATAAACATAGCTATTTTTGTGTTTTTATATTATCCAAGCAAACGATAAAATAAAAATTGACCGAAAAGATCAGATCAAACTACTCTACTTATTTTCATTAAATAATGTTGGTAACACTTGGCTGAATAGGAACTAGTTTGGAACTCAGGAGGCAGCGAAAGTTTGTTCTCCACTGTACCTTGAGTAGATCACACAGTTTCCATATTAAATGGTGCTGGAGCATCCAGCACAACCTCTCACGGAGATAAGGAAAACAAAGGCAAGAGGAAAAAGTGCGAAAGAACGACCATCGCTCATCCTGCGCAAACTCTTAGGACAATGAAAAATACTATGCATGCTTCTCGGCTTTGCATCGCAGACAGGTTGAAAATGCAGAGTTCTAATCTCAGCGGGACTGCCTGGAGGTTAAATGAAAGTTATTTTCCACATCCTTCTGGAGATGCATATGGATGGGGCATAGGGCTACATCATGTGGCTGTGTGTAGCAGTGGGCTGCGGAGCTGCAGTGGTTCACGCGGGGGCCTGGGGTCGGATCAGACTCGGCGCAGGAGAGCTGAATCCATCAGCCCCCGCAGAGCCTGCAAGGCACTCTGGCTTTATCCATCATCAGCCAGGCCTGCTGGCTTACTGGGAGAGGAGAGAGAGAGAGGTGGTCCATCATCACCCAGGCCTGCTGGCTTACTGGAAGAGGAGAGAGAGAGGTGGTCCATCATCAGCCAGGCCTTCTGGCTTACTGGGAGAGGAGAGAGAGAGGTGGTCCATCCTCACCCAGGGCTGCTGGTTTACTGGGAGAGGAGAGAGAGAGTGGTGGTCCATCATCAGCCAGGCCTGCTGGCTTACTGGTAGAGGAGAGAGAGAGGTGGTCCATCATCAGCCAGGCCTGCTGGCTTACTGGGAGAGGAGAGAGAGAGGTAGTCCATCATCACCCAGGCCTACTGGCTTACTGGGAGAGGAGAGAGAGGTGGTCCATCATCACCCAGGGCTGCTGGCTTACTGGGAGAGGAGAGAGAGGTGGTCCATCATCACCCAGGCCTGCTGGCTTACTGGGAGGGGAGAGAGAGGTGGTCCATCATGACCCAGGCCTGCTGGCTTACTGGGAGAGGAGAGAGAGGTGGTCCATCATCACCCAGGGCTGCTGGCTTACTGGGAGAGGAGAGAGAGGTGGTCCATCATCACCCAGGCCTGCTGGCTTACTGGGAGGGGAGAGAGAGGTGGTCCATCATCACCCAGGCCTGCTGTCTTACTGGGAGAGGGGAGAGAGAGGTGGTCCATCATCACCCAGGCCTGCTGGCTTACTGGGAGAGGAGAGAGGTGGTCCATCATCACCCAGGCCTGCTGGCTTACTGGGAGAGGAGAGAGAGAGGTGGTCCATCATCAGCCAGGCCTGCTGGCTTACTGGGAGAGGAGAGAGAGAGAGAGGTGGTCCATCATTACCCAGGCCTGCTGGCTTACTGGGAGAGGAGAGAGAGAGAGGTGGTCCATCATTACCCAGGCTTACTGGGGGAGGAGAGAGAGGTGGTCCATCACACCCAGGCCTGCTGTCTTACTGGGAGAGGAGAGAGATGGAGAGGAGGGGGAGGGACATAGAGGATAGAGGCTCCCTCTCACTCCGTAGGCGTAGAGTCTAGGGGTTGCCACTATTTTGTGCCAATATTCAATATAGTTAAATATGAACATTTTCATGCCCCCAGAACTGTCTTCCGTCAGGGTGGAAAGGCCTATACAGTGTGCAACATAGGGTAGTAAAACTCTCTATTGAAAGCCAGACTAATGGAATAGTTTTGGGTGGGTTAGCAGAGCCTCAAGGCAGACTGAGGCGGCTTTCACAGGCTGTTCAGTGCACTCCTCCCACACCACAAAGGGAATGAATTCTCTGGTGATCAGGAGCAGCAGGCTACTTCTTGCCTGGGTCCAGAATTTCAAAACCGCCCACTCCAGTTCTGCTCTGGCATTGTGACATGCAACAGCCATTTCTCTCTGACATGCAACAGCGCTTTCAAAAATAATCAAAAAAATGAATCACAGCCAGCAGTCCAGGTTTAGGAGCAAGTCATGAGTCATCTGTCATCACACAACCAAATCAAACTGGAGATAGAAGCTTTGTGGGAAAGCTATCACATTGTTTCTGATGGCTTGTTTACCTGTACACATATTGCAAGAACTAAGCACACACAAATCATGCCAACTCATAACAATAGCAGATTGTACAGGTAACTAAAAATTAACATAATCAACATTCATAATGTGTGTGTGTGTGTGTGTGTGTGTGTGTGTGTGTGTGTGTGTGTGTGTGTGTGTGTGTGTGTGTGTGTGTGTGTGTGTGTGTGTGTGTGTGTGTGTGTGTGTGTGAAGTGTGAACTCACCTCTGGGCTGGCGCAGATTGGATGTGTTTATGGAGAGAGGGGGAGAAGGGAGCGACCTGCGCAACATAGTCAGGCTGGTGGCGATAGAGGGAATTGTGAAGTGTCGTGACAGAGATGAAGGGCAGGTTTCCTCTGTCGTAACAGAGTTTTTGTTCAAGTATTGCCCGCGCGTGTTATATGTCTACAAATGAACTGTAAAAGGAGCACCAAAGCGAAGCGTTAATGAACCACAAAGCGGGATCTGGCGAGAGACAAGCATGGTATCCGGGCCAGGGCTGTGGCTGCAACAGATAAGCCCACAGTACACACGTTACCTCAGCCAGGCAGCCTGCTCATCTCCTCAAACCACATGCACGGGCGACCAAGCCCTGGAAGCTCTAGACATGAGTGAAGATCCCCACAACAACCTTCCCAGGGATGTGTTTGCCGTGACATACTACTGTAACGTACAGGTCAGCCCCTTCTCCCCCGCCTCCTCTCCATGCATAGGCTACACCTGATTGGTCTATGCTCTCATGCTACATGCAGACAGACACACATGTCACCAGGGTGCGATTTGTGGAAGAAGAAAAAAGCAGAGGGAGAGAGGGTGATGTTTTTGAAATGTGTGTTTTTCTTCTTTCCCTTTATTCAGAGCAATGTGTTTGTTTTTGTCAGAAGGAGGATGTTTTCTATCAGGTTCGGCATACAGGCGCGTGCACCATTATGGCAAAATGTGGTCCTGCAGAAACCTATTGTAGCCTTTTTCAGTACCGGTACTTTAAAAGTGTATATCTGTCTGTCTGTGGACAGATTTGGTCACTGTGATAGTGTCAAAACTGTGCAAGATGCAGTCACAAAACGTTACACGTGTGTAGTTGACAGGGTGCGAATTGCACGGATGCCCTCCGTTGCCCCTCCCTCTGGTCGTGATGCCCTGAGATCCCTAAGGCCAACTTGGCAGTGCCCTGCTACCAGCCTGCTACTGTCAGTTACTTTAAAAGCGTCAGTGGTCTCAGGTTAATGCAGCCTGCTCGATGCAAAGGATGTGTCATTGGCTCATTTTAACACACAATTCAGAAAAATTGCTCCTCACGATGTCAATGGAGTAATGGCCTTTATGCCCTGCCTTGTGCCCTAAAAAAATATGCGATGCCAAAGGCCAAATGGCCACGCCCCTCAAACGAAGAATCAAGTTCCAAAATTGGCGTGATGCGAGAAAGGGGGCCAGCCCCCACATTGCTCCCAACCCCCCCATTCACTCCCCCCAACCCCGCCCACACACACAATTTTGTGAATGTGATAGCATCAAAACCGTGCAAGATGTAGGTGGAGATGCAAGGTCGAGTTCGAAAATGATCCGAGCAAGATGGCCGTCTTCCCCACATTGCCCCCGTAACTTCACGTCCCTGGCTCACATACATTAATTTGTCGCCGGCGTCGTGGCTGGTGTGATCCCATCTCAAGATGGTCTCTAGTTTGAGTCTTTGGTATTGATGAACAATTCGATCAACCCCCAGCAGATATGATGCTCATTTAAAGCCCCAATCAGTAAGATTTTTGACATTTTTTACTGTAATATAAGAGCTTTTTAGTCACAGGACATGGTAGATTGACTTGTAATAGGGAGACCCTCGACTTTATTTATCCCACACCGCCCTCCATTGGCCAGCCCTGGGACTAAGCAGTTTGCTGCCAGCGTCCCGAGGCAATAAAATAAAAATAAAAAACGATGCGCGCATACGCTGTACAGCGGAAGCGCTGTCTTCAGGAAAACAAGGAAGTAACTCGATTCGGATTTGCTACGAAAATGATGTTTCACGGAACTATGGATTATTATTTCATCACGTGGTGAGTACCCGATGTCACAACATGTACATAGAGCTTTCTGGCGCTGTTTTGTTGACTTTGAACGGTGATATCGTTATCGATACTATTGCACGCAGAGGGCGCAGTTTCCCCAATAGCAAAACTTGGAAAACTTACTGAATGGGGCTTTAATCAACCCCCAGCAGATATGACGCTCATTTTGTGCTGTCATAAAACAAAAATATAAATTGTTTATATATATTATATATTATATTCATGGGCGAAGTTAATGGGGGGGCCAGGGGGGCCAGGCCCCCCCAGTAGTAAAAACATTTTTTTTGCTCACCATTGTAAATGGTGCTATGTATTATGTATTTGTATTTTGTATTATGTATTTTGTATGTACTATGTATTTGTCACTGACAAATACAAGTACCTGGGTTTATTTTTGGATGACCACTTGTCTTTTTTGCCTGGTGTTTCTATGTTGGCAGACTCTGCAAGCAGGGCTCTAGGAGGTGTTATAGGTAAGACCAAAGTTCTGAGGGACTTGGGCTATCTCACTTATTCAAAACTGTATCACTCCTGTGTATGCCCTGTGTTAGATTATGTTTCTGGTATTTGGGGCGGTAAACGTTTTCTGTTAAGCGAACGTATCCAGAACCGGGCAATTCGCTTTTTTTTGGGTCTTCATAAATATGCTCCTCTTCCAGCAGTTAGTGGAGAAATGGGGTGGGACCCTTGTGTGATCAGATGGAAAATCAGTATGGTGAACCTCTGGAACAGATTGCTGGACCTACCATCCAATAGGGTTGCTAGTCAGATTTTCCTCTGGGACTTGTCTGTTGAAGGGGAGTGGGTCTCAGATATGTATGACTTGTTTCAGGAGTGTGGTTTTGGAGAATATTACTCTCAAAGAATGTGTATAAATGTAGAGTCGTTTAAATCTCAGATCCGCGCTAACTGGTTACAATCTTGGACTGAAGAACTATGGCAGAAGCCAAAATTAAGAACTTACTGTTTATTTAAAAATGAATTTAAATGTGAAAAATATGTGATGTTTAATTTACCTAAAAGTAAGAGGTCCTTATGTGCTCAGTTACGATGTGGTATTCTGCCTTTACATATTGAAACAGGCAGATACAGAGGGACGGCGGAGGAGGATAGGATTTGTGAATATTGTGAGTTGATGGAAGTGGAGAATGAATTTCACTTTATTTTGTACTGCC
>NC_139631.1:2225733-2265733 GCF_964638095.1 Poromitra crassiceps | reverse complement strand
AACCTACAGTGCCTCCACATCACTTCACTTAACCATGAAGCTCCTGATAACCTACAGTGCCTCCACATCACTCCACTTAACCATGAAGCTCCTGATAACCTACAGTGCCTCCACATCACTTCACTTAGCCATGCAAGCTCCTGATGACCTACAGTGCCTCCACATCACTTCACTTAGCCATGCAAGCTCCTGATGACCTACAGTGCCTCCACATCACTTCACTTAGCCATGCAAGCTCCTGATGACCTACAGTGCCTCCACATCACTTCACTTAGCCATGCAAGCTCCTGATAACCTACAGTGCCTCCACATCACTCCACTTAACCATGAAGCTCCTGATAACCTACAGTGCCTCCACATCACTTCACTTACCCATGAAGCTCCTGATAACCTACAGTGCCTCCACATCACTTCACTTAGCCATGAAGCTCCTGATAACCTACACTGCCTCCACATCACTTCACTTAGCCATGCAAGCTCCTGATAACCTACAGTGCCTCCACATCACTTCACTTAACCATGAAGCTCCTGATAACCTACAGTGCCTCCACATCACTCCACTTAACCATGAAGCTCCTGATAACCTACAGTGCCTCCACATCACTTCACTTAACCATGAAGCTCCTGATAACCTACAATGCCTCCGCATCACTCCACTTAACCATGAAGCTCCTGATAACCTACAGTGCCTCCACATCACTTCACTTAACCATGAAGCTCCTGATAACCTACAATGCCTCCACATCACTCCACTTAACCATGAAGCTCCTGATAACCTACAGTGCCTCCACATCACTTCACTTAACCATGAAGCTCCTGATAACCTACAGTGCCTCCACATCACTTCACTTAACCATGAAGCTCCTGATAACCTACAGTGCCTCCACATCACTTCACTTAACCATGAAGCTCCTGATAACCTACAGTGCCTCCACATCACTTCACTTAGCCATGAAGCTCCTGATAACCTACAGTGCCTCCACATCACTTCACTTAGCCATGCAAGCTCCTGATAACCTACAGTGCCTCCACATCACTTCACTTAGCCATGCAAGCTCCTGATGACCTACAGTGCCTCCACATCACTTCACTTAGCCATGCAAGCTCCTGATAACCTACAGTGCCTCCACATCACTCCACTTAACCATGAAGCTCCTGATAACCTACAGTGCCTCCACATCACTTCACTTACCCATGAAGCTCCTGATAACCTACAGTGCCTCCACATCACTTCACTTAGCCATGAAGCTCCTGATAACCTACACTGCCTCCACATCACTTCACTTAGCCATGCAAGCTCCTGATAACCTACAGTGCCTCCACATCACTTCACTTAACCATGAAGCTCCTGATAACCTACAGTGCCTCCACATCACTTCACTTAACCATGAAGCTCCTGATAACCTACAGTGCCTCCACATCACTTCACTTAACCATGAAGCTCCTGATAACCTACAGTGCCTCCACATCACTTCACTTAACCATGAAGCTCCTGATAACCTACAGTGCCTCCACATCACTTCACTTAGCCATGAAGCTCCTGATAACCTACAGTGCCTCCACATCACTTCACTTAGCCATGCAAGCTCCTGATAACCTACAATGCTTCCAGATAGATAGAGCAGGCGAGGCCACGCAGCAGTCGAGCAGTGTTGTAAATGGGCATTGGGCAATACTGATGCTTATGATGCATGCATTGATGAGCAGATAAAAAAAGTAAAATAAAATGTGGGTAAATTGAGTTTAGATGAGTATACCCTCCAGCAGCATCCCTGCACTTCATATTGTATAGGTAACTGTGTTTTGAAAAGTGCTATAACTGTAAATAGGCTAACTCTTGTTCTTATTCTCATACTATGAGTAGTAGTGTAATTTAGCAGTGCAGTGTGCACGGCTGACTCCAGAGCTTCCTTGTCTTCTCCACATGGGTTTGGAGCCCCATGTTCGCTACAAAGAGCACTGACGCAAGTGTGAGACATTCCTCCTACGCAACACTGCCTGAGATATGATGAGATATAAAACCCCTGACTGAAACCAAGCTCACTACCTCCACCGTGTGTGTGTGTGTGTGTGTGTGTGTGTGTGTGTGTGTGTGTGTGTGTGTCAATCAGCTTTATTGGCAGACACAAGGTCCATAAAAAACAATGCAATTAAGAGAAGACAGTAAAAACTATAAAAGGCACTTATACCAAGATTTCCACATCTGTGTGTGCATGTGTGTGTGTGTGTGTGTGTGTGTGTGTGTGTGTGTTAAGATGTTTAAGACCTTTCATGCCAACTGAAGTTGAATTATGGGCAATTTCAAATATAGTAAAACAAAGCTGGCAAAACAGACAATCTCCACTCTTGAAACTATCATTGGGTGGTAAAAGAAAAAGGTTATGAACAGGGACGCAGTTAGGGACTCTGGGCCCCCGGAAAAATATTGTTTTTGGTGATCTGATTGCAATCTGATCACACAGAATGGGTGTCCTCTCAATCCGCATACAGTTGCTGTATCCAGATTGAGAGGACACATTGCATTTACACTTGTGTTCAATGTGTACACAATTTATCCCTGACCACCTCCCGGAGGTGGTTTGGCGAATCAGATTGCAATCCGTCTTCACAATGTGTCTTGGTGGCGTTTACAATCTGATTGCAATCTGATGACAGAAAACGCATGTTAATGCCAGGTGTAAATGGCCTCTCACTCAGCTTGAATATAGAGATCAAATTCATTTTCTGTCATCGCTTTCCTTTTCCACATGCTCTCTTCTGGCTCTGCACATGAGTACATACTGTAACAGCATAATGCTGAAATACTACGAAATACTGTAGTACCAAATCAAGAGAAGAGACATTATTATATTCCATATCAATGCAGTTGACAGCTGCCTAACCAACATCCCAAAAACAAACCCACACAGACAACAATTAAAGTCCTCAAATCTTCAGCAACATTCATGAACATTTGATTCAGGATTCATGGGTCAGTTTCATGAATAACTGATCAAGAACTGCAGCAGGAGACATCAGGGTCTGCAGCAGATCCTACAGTGAATCTGGCATTTTCACTTGGATCTTGCTTTTGCATGTGGGCGCAAAACTCAAATGCATGTTTTAAAGAGTAATTGTAGATCAATTATTGATCTACAACTGGCTATTAATTTTGACATAACAAGTGCAATAGCTGTGTAAAGGCTGGGCCCAAGGATGCAGGAGACAGAGTCAAAGGTGCGTTTAAAGCCTTTACTGACGTGAAGAGTAATCAGAGAGTTCAGAGTTCAAAATCCCATAGGGGAACATACTTCAGAGTTCAGAGTCAAAAGCAGAGTTCACAATAAACAAACAGAAAGCCTCCAGGCTAACTGATGGATAAGGCTGGCAAAGCTAACGACCTGAAAAGTCATTAAAGTGCTCAGACTGACATTGGCAGGTTCCCCTCGCTCGCTGGAGAGAGAAGACAGTCAGTATCTGGGAACCGCGGTGTTAACAGCCATAGCAGAAACCAAGACTCAGCACTGACAGTCTGTGGACAAACAGGTTAAATGGGCCGGCAAACAGGTGCAAGAAATCGCAGGTGATTGCAAGCAGATACCTGCTACCAGCCTTAGGCTGCTGACTCCCGCTAGCACTTTCTCTAAGCGTTTTCATCAATCTGACCGCAACCGTGCCCGGCTGCAGTCTACACAGCCAATAGGCAGCCCCAGAGCAATCTAGTAAGTGGAGAGCAGAGCAGTGGAGAGGACAGCATGAAAGGATCAGTGAATAGTAGGAAAACATGTATTTGGGAAGCTGAATAAGCAGTGTCAATAACAATGTTCCATCAAGTCTGTCATGAAGGGGGGAAATAATCAGTAGATTTTTTTAAATCAATTTTTATGTAGCTGTAATGGTAATGAGTATATCAATAAGTAAACACATTCAGGCATACGGGAATAACAAATCGGGCGGGGGGTGGGACGTGCCGCGCCGTATCCGGGGACCCCCGCCCTGCGTAAGTAGGCTTCCCAGAGCAAATCCTGGCCATTTCCACCACTGGTTAGCATACTGTAGCTGTTGGCAACTTGGCATGGCGCATTGTGAAAGGTGTGATGACATGCCGGTGTGCCTGTGTTTGTGTGTGCAGTGTGTTTGCTAATATGTGTCTAAGGTGGTGGTGGTTAAGTGTATGGTTTTGTGTTTACATGTGTGATGGTGTGTTTGCACATATGTTTTGGTATGTGTGTGTGTGTGTGTATGCGTGTGTGTAATTGGTATACCTTGGAGAGAGAGGGAGGCGATATCTGTCCTTGGAAAACAGGATCCCTGAGCCTGCCTCCATACTGGCCTCCCATGGTGGTGCACTGCTCAGCCATGCGTGAGGCCATCAAGGACAGGGGGGAGGTGGGAGGTGTGTGTGTGTGTGTGTGTGTGTGTGTGTGTGTGTGTGTGTGTGTGTGTGTGTGTGTGTGTGTGTGTGTGTGTGTGTGTGTGTGTGTGTGTGTGTGTGTGTGTGTGTGTGTGTGTGTGTGTGTGTGTGTGTGTGCGTGCGTGCGTGTGTGTGTGAAGCACTGGGGTGTAACGGGACTCGTCAGCAACCTGGCCAACCTTTTCCCTACACCCAATCCTTCACCTCTGCCCCCTGAATCGGCCATCGCACCGCACAGCCCCCCGCCCCTCCCTCACTCCCCCTGCTCTTCCCAAGGGAGTGGGGACCGGGGGAAAAACATCATTATGATTTTAATAGTGCACATGGACAGAGACTAAAAACTCTGTTACTATACTTAAGTAGGATTTTCAGGTATCTCTACTATATTTTTTATTTTTTACAATATTTTATTTTCATTTTTTAACAACATACGAACAAGACAAACAAACAGGCTCAGACACAGGAAAAAACAACAACAAACAAGCAAACAAAACAAAAAGCAAAAACAAAACCTATATCAACATTCAATATTAAGTGGTGCTACCAGTCGTGTAAGGTGCTTATATGCTTGTAAGAGCCAGGTATTGTGCCCAGGATCCCACACAGGGGGTTAATGAGGAACCAGCCTGGCGAATCACGTTGCCCCGAACCTCAACGAGGTAGGCCAGAAACGGGTCCCAAATGGCAGAGAATTTCTTAAGTGAGTTGGTCCTCAGGAACCTAAGTTTCTCGATCCGTATAACTAGAGGTCATATCCATCAGCCACAATTGAAAATAGGGTGAAGAGGGGGACTTCCAACCCTTCAGGATTAGTTTCTTGGCAACAGTTGTCCCCTGTGTCAGAGACTGTTGCACAACTGTAGGAAAGTTCAGAGAAGACTCAGAGCAGCCGAAGATGGCGAGTTCTGCCTCCGGCTGAAGGGTTATTTTCTAGGCCTTACAGTACCAGTCAAATATTTTGGCCCAGAATCCCGTCAGTGAAGGGCAGAACCAAAAGGCATGAGATAGTGTGCCCTCCGACACTTGACACCTTTCACACAGTGAGGTATCTCTACTTTATTGAGTATTTATTTTTCTGACAGCTTTTCACTTTTACTCCCTACATTTTAACACCAAACATTTTAACACCAATATCTGTAGTTTCTACTCCTTACATTTTCAAAACAGGCTAGTACTTTAGTTTTAATGCACGGGAGACAAAAACAGTGCAACGTTTGTTTATCTGCCTCTCTAGTCTCGCGCTCTCCGAGCTTCCATGCATTATGTGCACCTTTTGGGAAAAACCACATCACAAATTATTAATCAAAGTATAGCCTTTATACTGTACAGTACATCTTATGTTTGGAACCATCTTGTAAGTTTAATAAGTCTTCGAATTATATATGACATGAGGTTCAGTTAGCTTTGCACACAAACAGCCGGTATTTCAGAGCCTGCACTTTTTTTTACTTTTACTCGAGTAAATAAGTTGAATCAATGCTTCCTCTTTTATCAAAGTCTTTTTTTACACAAGTAGGTCACTTTTACACTGTACGTCTACTTAGGCTGGCTTTACACGGTGAAACTTGCACGCAACTAGTTGCAGGTTGCAAGTTGCATGCAACCCAATTTCCATGCAACTTCACAGTTACACAAAGCAATTAAAAAATAATCAAGTCTCGTGCAACTTGGCAGTTTCTTCCAGCAAAACTAGCTAGCTAGATTGGTCATTTTTCATCTATTGTACTGTATGGTTTTCTTCTTTTTTCAAGTGAGAATTGTCATTCTGCATCTTTGTATCGTATTTCATATCGTTTTCTCGCTGGAAAATATCAATTCGGACTCGGAGGTGTTGTATCGGTTTTTCTTCTGGCACTGGCTGGCTGGTTGGCTAGCTAGCTACTTTGTTAGATACAATATGGCTGTCCCGGGCCCCGAGAATAGGAAGAGAGCTATTAGTGCTTTAATACTCATGGATATGTTGGAGGAGGAGGAGGAAAAAACACAACATGAAAAAAAAGTTAAACGTATGTGGGTGAAGGACTGGCTACTTAAAAGACATACCAGTGGATCGTTTCACACTCTTTTCAAGGAGCTTGATCCAATGAGCCTCCGGTGAGTGCATTGTTATTATTTTTCTCAAATTTATTGATTCAAGGAAAATAAATAAATAAATAGCTCGTTGTTGCCACCTTGTGACAACAGTATGAAATTGTAGCTTCATATATAGATAACTGATTATCATTAAAACATATATAGCATAGCATTGAACAGTTATGTGATCACTATACTTCACAACATGTTAATATTATTATTTTTAACCCATGTAGATCCTGGCTCCGCATGGATCAGAATACATTCAATGCTCTGGGATGCTCATCAAACATCTGAAGTTCGTTGCGGGTGTGACCATGTACGGCCGAGTTACAAACCACTTTCTGTCTGGCCAGTAGGGGGCGATCTGCCTATCACTCCAAATTGTCATGTAGATGTGTTCCGGCTGGGATGGTCATCAAACATGTGAAGTTTGGTGCGCGTGTGAGCATGTAGGGGCGAGTTACAAACCACTTTCTGTGTTGCCAGTAGGGGGCGCTATGACTATAAATGGATATTGACATATAGATGTCTACAGGCATGACACGTTTGGAGCAGATTGGACAATCTACAATAAAGTTACTCCAACTTCCTGTGTGGCCAGTAGGGGGCGCTCTGCCTATAACTCCAAATGGTCATCTAGATGTCTTCAGGCTGGGATGCTCATCAAACATGTGAAGTTTGGTGCACGTGTGAGCATGTAGGGCCAAGTTACAAACCACTTTCTGTGTTGCCAGTAGGGGGCGCTCTGCCTATAACTCTAAATGGTCATCTAGATGTCTTCAGGCTGGGATGCTCATCAAACATGTGAAGTTTGGTGCACGTGTGAGCATGTAGGGCCAAGTTACAAACCACTTTCTGTGTTGCCAGTAGGGGGCGCTATGACTATAAATGGATATTGACACATAGATGGCTTGAGGCATGGACACTTATCATGCATGACAAGTTTGGAGCAGATTGGACAATCTACAATGGAGTTACTCCAACTTCCTGTGTGGCCAGTAGGGGGCGCTCTGCCGATAACTCCAAACGGTCAACTAGATGTCTTCAGGCTGGGATGCTCATCAAACATGTGGATTTTGGTGCGCGTGGGACCATGTCCGGCCGAGTTACAAACCACTTTCTGTGTTGCCAGTAGGTGGCGCTATGACTATAAATGGATATTGACATATAGATGTCTTCTGAGACTGCGCACTGATTCAGACAGCCAGAGCCTATGTGATCAGCTGACTGGTTCTCAGCATTTTGATTGGCTGTTGCATGAAACTAGTTCCACAAAGTTGAGCGCTTTGCAACTGTTGCGGCTGAGTTTCACAGAAGTTTCAAGTGAGTTGCAGAAGGATTTATACCATGCAATTCATTTGCAACTTGGTTTCACCTAAGTTTCATGCAACTAAAGTTGCGTGCAAGTTTCACCGTGTAAAGCCAGCCTTACTGTAAATAAAGAATGCATGTACTTTTCCCAACTCTGAAGATGGAGAAGGAAGACTGCTCTCTCTCTCTCTCTCTCTCTCTCTCTCTCTCTCCTGGTTCTCCTCTCCTCCTCTACATCTTCCAGCTTCGTGGAGATTGAATTTTCGACGAGGCTGGATTTACAATCGCCAAGCGCCGCCGCCATCGCCGAGGCCCGCTGCCGACCCAGCCATCCCTCCCCCGCCATCATCTCTCCTTCTCTTTGTCTCTGTCTTTCTCTGCCTGTACCGACCCGTAATGAGTGCACCCAGAGTGCATCGACGTAATGACACGCCGATGCACTCTGGGTAATGGGTGGGGGGGGGGGAGATGGATTCGGGCCCAGGCGCGCGTCGTGCCCTTGAGATTCCAAATCAAATAGCGTCTTAACCCTTACACAAATTGATTCCCTAACCCCGGAGCCGGCGCCCGCTTGAACCCCGAATTATGCCGTTGATGGGAAATCATGAGAGAGAGCGCCTCCTCGTTATCCACCTCAAAAAGAATTCGCCGCCCGCTCGGCACACCGCGCCCTCCCCTCGCGCCCGCCGCGCGCGCCGGATAGATAGATAGATGGATTGTTTCTTTCAGTTTGAGCTATTTCTGATAGTCGGCTCCTGAACGGTGCGGGAAATCGGATTTCATTTCTCACTCACACAACCCCCTTGCTGCCACCTCTAATCCAGCAGTGGCTTCCACATGCAGCCCCCCCTCCTCCCCCTAATAGGCCTAGGAAAACACGATTTCCTCCACCACATCAATAAGCAGGCGTTTACTCAGCGGTGTGGTGGTGGTCCGTGCGGACTGGCTGGCTGCATATGACAGAGTTTTATTGCAGGGAAGGGATCGCCAGGCGTTAGGCGTACAGTGTAGCGAGTCAGGGAGATGGATGCTGCCAGGTGGGCGGAGAGCAACAACAGATTATCGCCACCGCCGCAGAATAAAAAAGCCACAGAGCCGTGCTATTGTTTTTCCTCTCTTTCTTGCTTGAATTGAACGTTTACACGGTGGTTGTGTCGGGTCGTTATGTGTGGTGAGTGAGCTTCATGAGCCTGGTGCAATACGCGCAATGTACCTTATTCGATTGACGTCACTCACGTACGGGCACGCCCACCGCCGCCATGTTCTTGACGTAGCGCTGCAGCTCTCAAGTGACAGCCTATGCAAGAGCAGCGTTCATAGGAAGCTAGCCGCTGTTAGCGTTACCTGTATCGTGCCTGTTGTGTTCAGATGGTGACCTGCGTTATACATGGCTGTAGTAATGACAGCAATAAAGTCCCCGTGGTTTGTTTCTATCTCTACCGTCCACAGACGTGAAGGGAGCGAGACGTAGGATACGTCCGCACACAGGAGAGATGTGTGGATAGTTAGGAGAGACAGGTGAAACTTTCCGACAGCTCCTCACAGCAAAATCTGTTCACCTGTTTTTCTTCTGTTTATTATTACAGGCATTAACGGCAGCATACAAACAATTCATTACCATCGCTATTTTGTAATGGAACAGAAACGACAATAAGGCTGTTATTACTAGTTGTCAGCTGCAGCAGCGCTGTGTGCGTGCAAGACGGTATGTCAACAATATGGCGCCGTCCAGGGTTAGCGAATAAGGTCTATACGTAAAGGTGCCACTGACGATTTAAACATTGCTTTCTTTGCTCCTGGAAAATCAGTAGATATGACTATGAGATTCTAGGCAGATCTTCTTCACAGCGAGCCAAGACATTCCAAAACTCCTGCTGCTCCCTAGCAACCTGGCCTCGTTCCTGATCCCTACTGTTACCGGGGCGAATTCAGTTCCGTGCTGAGGTACCCCGCCACATCAAAACATAAAACACACGCTGCTATATTTAAAAAAAAACTCATGATCTACATTTGAAGATTTTCATGACCTTCTGAGGCAGCAGATGAACAGCTCAGTCGCTGCAGGGAAGAAATGGAACACAAGTTCCCATCTCATGTACTGTAGGCGCTAGATACAAACCATAAAACAGGGAACTATTCATATTACAACCATATGCCAGCCAGGGATGCGGTTCTGTTTTAATAGCATACTTAATCATTGTTTCACTTGGCTAAGCAGACTGGTACATAAAGGTTTGCAGCCAGTTGCACCAGCTCAACGTACGTTTGGCTAGCTCTGCATCCGATATGTTAGGCTAGCTCTGCATCCGATATGTTAGGCTAGCTCTGCATCCGATATGTTAGGCTAGCTCTGCATCCGATATGTTAGCGATAGCCACTACCGCAGATTTGGACTAATCGGCTGTCCTTTCATTTAAAATTCACTAAACAAGCCTAGCCTGTGACATCCTCTTATTATTGGAACAATGTGTCAAGGCACAAAATTCCATCTAAGATGTGAATGTGGCCATTTATACAAATAAATGTATTTGTTATTATATTTGTTTTGGTCATTAAAGCTAAACATTTGTTGGCGCTCCTCATACTGTAGTTGGTACTAGTAAGTTCCTTACACTAAGGCTGGCTGTGAGCTCTGAAGCTTCAGCATTTGTCAGACGAGACGAGCTAGTGAATCCTTGTATCTAATATGCTTTCCTACAGGAAAATGTCCTTCAGACAGTTTCACCTGATAACCTCGCTGAGACTTGATATCATATAAAAGAGGTTATACTGACCGCATAGGGCAATACTACTGAGCACATTTCCCTATTGCACTGGAAGTTTGGAAGAGCAAAACTGAAATACAAGTATTGCTGGATCACTTGTAGGTGTATCAATGACTATGTTTACATGCACACAATATTCCACTATTATTCGGGAAAATGACAATATTCTGAATAGACCCTTTTCACAGCCACCATTTTGTGTCTAAAAGGCAGGAAGTTTCACAGGTGCACCAAAACCTTAATTAGGATGTCCAACTTCCAGTCCATTTAGGTGTTCCAGTGCTGGGGCCCTAATTAGTGAGTTGGTTGCACCTGCGTTTCCCCTGCCATTTAGACACAAAATGGCAGCTGTGAAAAGGGCTAATTTGTTAAGGGTCATGTAAACAGCTAACCTGACTCCGCCAGATGGGGCGGTATTGAGTTCACGGTTTGTGAAACAAATGTGAAGCAAACCATCCATCTGGCAGCGTCAGGTTAGTAAACAGCATATTCCGGTTGCATTTTTACGAATTTGGCCTTTTTACGAATTTAGCATTTTCCCATTAAGACGTGCAATATTCCACTATTATTCGGCTTTTAGGAGGATCCTCTGGTTCCTTTAAAGCAGTTGCGACACATGGTCTCTTTATGTCAGCTCTCACGGCCTCTTTACGTGAGCTCTGTGCGCATGTCCGTGTGTTGTAACCACGCTTGGACAACGAAGTTAGCAAAGTTTGCTAGGCTGTGGAGATGAAGGCTGAGTTGTGTGCGTCGGAGTCTGTTCTCGTGCACAGCCACGAAAAGAAAAGCTTGCAAAACGCAGTTTTGCATAACTTGCAAAGGGGTGACAACGAGGGGACACCACGGGAGCAACATGGCTGCCGTTTGAAAAAGGAGGGAAATTCTTCCGTACAGCACGTCGTACGGCGCGGCGTACAGTAGGCTACCTCAAGGGGGCGTTGTATGTTGCAGTAATCGGAATATGCCCGGTGACATGTAAACGGGAATAATATCGGAATGTTCATTTTCAGTAGCATGTAAACGGCTTAGTCGGAATATTGCCTTTTTTGGAATATGAGCAAAAACCGGAATATTAGTGTGCATAGTGTACAGTACATGATTTTATATCCTTATATAACTGACATTCATTTGATACCATGCTACTGTGAATTTACATCAGTTATGGCAGCTGGCAAAAGCTGGGTCAATTCTATTCTACAAATAAAAAATGGGGTTGGGACTCTGTTATATCCCTGTTCATTTTCTAAACTTTGATAAGAGAACTACAAAATAGAATGTAACGTTAACTCTATATGCAGGTCGGTCGGTCCATAAAAAGGTCACAACCCTTTAGCGGGCACAGTTGTTGCCCTAGGAGGCTGAATGGGGGGTCAAGTGTGTGTGTGTGTGGGTGCAATTTGCATATTGGTGGTCGCAAATTGCGAATCTGCGCATGTTTTCGCATGCAGTGGACCGATGTGTCACACTGCCAGGCACATGAAGGCGTGAAGGTGTGTGTGTGTCCCCTGGAGGAGGAGAGACCTGTCACTCCTAGATGCTGTCTGAGTGAATGATGTCCTGCCTTCAGACTCTTCCATCTCTCTGTCACAGCACCAGCAGGCCCTTCACCCCCTCCTCCCCATATCTGCCTCCGCTGATAGCATCCCCTCACTATTAGGCCACGCCGAGGATAAGGTGTGAAATACATGTCACTTACTATGATGAGAATTTCCATCAAAGAAGGAAAACAGTTCTCATAGGAGTAGAGGCGAGAGGGTCTTAGATGTGCTCATTTGCTATTCTAATTATATTCCGAACACATGCCGTCGTAGAAGTCTCACTCTCCCGCTGCCTGGAGATGTGGCTGACTGCTGCATATTTTCCCCCTCCTCATCCGAGAGGAATTGTTTGGAAAAAAACGCGTCTCTTTTTCAGCCGTCAGAAAGGCGCACGCACGGCCAGATCTGGCAGCCGCTTGATTGAGAAACATGAGCTTTGTGTTCCGGTGCGCAGATTCAATTTTGCTGTACATCATCCGAGGAAGACGAGGATGGAAGCAGGATGCAAGGCGTCGCCACGGGGGAGTTCTGCGGTGACTACAGCTCTGACTGCATTCATCACGTACATACATTGAATACGGAGGCTACATACAGCAGAAAGCCAAAGCTCTTGAGAATGGGTGTTGTTGGGTGGAGTGAGAAAACTGCTGAACCAAAGGCAGCCTGGTTGCCAGAATCAACGTTGGCATTGTATGCTACTTGCTGCAAACCACAAATACATATCAACAGGGTTTCCGCTATATACATTTTGTAGCCGGCGGTACGCCGCTGCTGAATTTTGGCTGCCGCTCTTTTCAAAATCATATAAAATTTAATGTCAGAATTACACGACTCAGCAGCAAGCTTTTATTTTGAAATGGCCAGTGACGGCATTGACGAGTCTGCAACGTTGATGCACGGTGATTCGCTGAGATACACGTGGGGGGGAGGCATTGTGGGGCCTGCTGCCTGTAACTGCTATGAAAAGAAATAAGTCATGGGCCAGAGCTCAAAATTTCACTTGTCGGTACCACTCAAGGTGGCAAAACTTGCTTATGATTTTTGATAAGATACATGTCTGTAGATGATATTTTGGTATGATAGCCATTCCTGAGTGGTAGCTGTGACACAGTTACCAGCTCGTGAAGTGAACCACCCCTAAAGCCAATTGCATTTTAGATGCTGGTGCATATCCTGATTTAGGCACATGGTCAGGACATTTTTCAATCTTTTGTACTATTGTTTTTGGTCCTATTTTAAAGGGGACCTTAGCTTTCATTTATATGTAAGGCCAGTTGTGATTTTTTTCCTGACAAATATAGAGGTGACTTGAGCTCTTCAAATCATCAATGACACACGTTTCCACAATTTTCGCCTAAATAGTGTCATTTCTTTTAGCCCTGCGGCATCAAGGAAGATCAGAAACGCGAAACACAAAAACTGCAATGCTCACAGCACTCGGAGGGGCGTGATTGGGATGGCTTCCCTGATCTGAACCTGAGTGTTCTGTTATTGGACTTCTGTGCTTTAGACATGGATTGGCCATAACAAACACCATGGTCAAGCATAAGGATACTCATAGGTCTATGGTACCAGAGTATCTTATTGATTGATTGATTGATTGATTGATTTATTGATTGACTTTATGGATATAGCAGACAGAATCCAAGGGATGGACATCTAAAAGTGTGAACACTTATTTCCAACATAGTCCCTGGTCATACGGTAACACATCACATCAAATAAACCAAATAGAACAATCAACAAAAACACACAAGTTAAATAACCATTACAACGGAAGGCTCGCCTTGCACATTACTCTAGTTTACTCAGCAATAATTTTTTTCAGGTTTTTAAAACCATTTAGAGAATATGCAGATTTAATTCCGTTAGGGATCTTGTTCCACTCCTCTCCACCGGTATAGAGGAATGTACTTCTCCCAACATCTTATGCCCAGGAGGATTATGACATGATGGCATGGCATGGTCACATAAAGAGCCCCCCCTCACAGCGCACACTGGTATGCAGTATCCAGAATAACTAAGACACATTCACCTGACTCTCAACAGGATTGACAGCACAGCCACCTGAACACTCAAAAGCCAACAGCACAATAACGAGAAATACATTCACCTGGATCTCAATACAGGGTCCAAAATTTACTTTTTTGTCCACCAGTCAAATGGATAGTGAATGTTAAAATTTTCCCAGCCACTCAATAGATTACCATTGTGGGTTTTTTGGATGGTGAGTGAAGCAAATCTACCAGCCACTTGCATATATTACCAGCATTTGGCTGGTGGATGGTGCTAATTTTGGACGCCGTCTCAATAACACAGGATTTACAGCACAGGTAGGGTACACTCAATTAAAGCAAAAAGCACAATTACCCTCTAATTGCCCATAAACGTATGGAACATTTGGTCAAAATAAGGGATAATTTTGGTTCTGCCCTTCGCTAACGGGATTCTGGTGACTCGCCCAGCTGGTTGCTCGTGGACCCCTTGCGTGGGATCCTTCTCTTTTGAGCACATAAGCACCTTAAGCGGCTTGTAGCACCACATGGTAATATTGAATGTTGATTTTTCTGTTGTTGTTTTTAGTTTAATCTGTCCGAGCCTGTTCATGTGTTTTGTTTGTGTACTGTTAAGAAAAAAAATATATATATTGGGGGGGACAACAGAAATAGCGTGATGTGATAGATACAATTATTACATTCCCTCAAAAAGAAAAAAAAAAGGGGATCATTTTGTCCTGGGCAAGAGACGTGGTGGGTTTCATTTCAGAGCTCCGGTTTGTTGAATTTAACATCAAATGTCTGTTGTTGACCTAATTGAGGTGTAATTACACCTGCATGCAACATGTTTATTGGTTATCATTTATTTCACTCTGATCAAATTGTTGAATTCAACAGCTATTTTACCAATGCTGGCATTGCGTGTGGTTACTATGGCTGAACAAACTAACTAACATGCAACTCACACCATTAAGCGACTTTGACCGCGGCACGGCATGGTTGTTGGTGCAACCCTTCTGAAACTGCTGATATCACAACACTCTCACAAATTTACACAGAATGGTGCAAAAACAACAACTTTGGTCAGCAGCAGGGGCGGTTTTAGCATCAGAGCTTTGGGTGGGCTCAGCCCACCCAAAGGTCATGGACCACTGAACCCCTAGGGGGGTCCGGGGGCATGCCCCCCCGGAAGAAAATTTTGTACAGTTTCAAGTAAAAATGGATCAAACTGGCGCACTTTGAGATCAAAATTAAGAGACTAGATCTATGAAGAACTACACACATCAATATCTTCTTTACCGTTCTGTGGTTTTACAGCAATGAAAAAATAATTGTTTCCCTATATATACTATATATATTCTGCATACAGGTTACTATATGGTAGAATTATGCTTGCATAAATAATACCAAAATCACTTCAGGGGAGTTTCAAGTAAAGTAACATTTTGCTTTGTAGGCAAAACAAAAGTAAAATTAAATCAAAAGGGAACTTCCTAACTTATTGGCTGGAATAATATTCCGACAAGATAATAATATACTGTAAGCACTAAAGCAGGAGTTTGCAGTCAACTAGTTGAAATTAATATGTGGCAGTATTTGTGGGGGTCAAAATCTATGTAGGGTGTACCACCACAAATAGATCAGTGTATGGGAAACACTGACTATTAAATTGTGTGACTAGAAAGACACCAATAAATCTGAGAAAATGTACTTTAATTTTGAACAACAGCACTACAACGGTGGCATTACAAATGGTATTATGAAATTATTGTGTGAAAAAACAAGAATGCCACTTTTTTCATGAACTTTAAGCAGAAAATTAAAAAATAGTTTTAAAGCAAAAATAAATAATAAATAAAGATCATTTTAACATTGGCTCAACCAGCCCATCTTACTGACCACCAGGGGTCCTGGTCCTTAATCCCTTTTTATTACTCCCATGCCACTGGTACTGTACACAAACAAGGCTGTTTAAATATCTGCCTTGCACTCCCTTAGAGCAGGGGTGTCAGACTCATATTAGGTAGAGGGCCGGATTTGTTCAACTGAGACCTCATGGGGGCCGGGTTTTTTTTTTACTAAAATCAATTCGACTCATTTACCCATTTACTTCACAAAAGAAATACTGCTCTTTCCATTTCTCTTGAAACTGCCTGCATTCCGTGTCAACCTTTCTCTTTTTCGACAGCATCTTGTTCAGGGGCGGACTGGGATCATAATTCAGGCCGGGCATTAGATACCAAGCAGGCCAGGCCGATACGGGCCGACGCGCGTGCCGGCGTCAGAAAAATTTGGGCCGTTTAAAGCTCAATTTGGCCTGTTTGAAGCCAGATGTGGGCCGTTTGAAGGCCAATTTGGGTCGTTTAAAGCCAGATTTGGGCCGTTTGAAGCCCAATTTGGGCCGTTTGAAGCCCAATTTGGGCCAAGTCCAATTTTACAATGAGATGCACCCACTTTAATCCTGAATAAAGTAATAAAACCACTAGTAAACCAGTAGGCGGCGCCTGGCCTGCTGTTCAGTGAGTGGCCTGACTGCGGGCACAATTTTTTTTTTTTTTTTTTTTGCAGGCCAGGCCAGGCCAGGCCAGGCCACCCGGCATTTGCCCGACGTGCCCGATTATGCAGTCCGCGCCTGATCTTGTTGATTCTTTTGTTTTTTGGTAGGTAGCTGAATGCGCGATTCAATTCCAGCGTGGCATCATGGCGGCTTTGTTTACACCTGATGACCTACTGACATACTTAATTGTAGTGCAGGTTAATTAACTTATGAATGAACTCTTAGCTTGCTTATTAGCCACACGTAGTTCATGATAATGGGGTGCGAATTTAATAATAATAATAATATATATATATATATTTTTTAATATTCCAAAACATCTCGCGGGCCGGATGAAACCTGCCCGTGGGCCGGATCCGGCCCGCGGGCCGTATCTCTGACATCCCTGCCTTAGAGGGAAATAACAAGCCTGTAAGAACTTTTATTGAGATACTGAACTAACATCACAGCAAGACATAAGTGATGCCATGCACGCATGTTAAGCTATCGTCATCATCACATCAGACAGGCTGTGTAAAGCAGCCACTTGCGATTCTGAAGGGCTTAATTTCATTCAGATAACAAGGGACCCGTTTGAAAATGTTTGTCACTTATGCCCATATGTTTCTCAAAAAACATCACATCCATTTACACCCGCTTACTGCGAGCTAGCATGACATGGCTGGCTGGTGCCATGGTAGCCTACTTACCTTCCTCCAGTCCACCTGTTTGTCTGGCAGGCACAGCGACAAGTTTTTTTGTTTAGCCTACGACAACGTTACGTGCTAATCTGCATATCAATATGCGCTAATTAAGTAACTACTAACGACTCTGACTGCTCAATGCTCACCTCAGTTTCATTGATCATGAGTGGGGAGAACGATTGTGTGGACTGTGGAGGACCACTTCGCTGCTGTACTGTGTGTGTGACCTGTGTGAAGTGATGTGGGATTAGGCAGATAGATGGAGGAGGGAGCGCCTGCGCAGCCGCGGTTCTAGACATTTTTCGGGTGGGCTGAACCCCCCTAAATTTTTGTCTCAGCCCACCCTAAGAACATAGAGGGGGGGGGGAAACATGCACACAGCGCATTGAGTGTAGTCAGAAACTGCTACTAATGACCACCATGGATTTGGAGAGGGATTAAAAAAAAAAAAAAAAAAAAAAAAAAAGGTTTTTTTGCCTCTATTTTTTTGGGTGGGCTGAGACTATTTTTGGGTGGGCTAAAGCCCACCCAAAAACGGCCTAGAACCGCCCCTGGTCAGCAGAAAAGTATCTCAGCATGCAACACGTCTGTCACTTTGGTAGCCGGTTAACACTGAGCTGAAAGCTGATACCTACCAGGGTGGGAATTACACGGAGGCCATGGCCTCCATTGCTCCTCCTTCTGGCTGTGATGCCCTGAACGCCACATTGGCAGTGCCCTGCTACCAGCCTGCTACTGTCAGTTGCTTTAAAAACGTCAGTGGTCTCAGTTTAATGTGCAAAGGATGTGTAATTGGCTCATTTTAACACACATTTCTGAAAAATCGCTCTTCATGATGTCAATAGAGCAATTGCCTTTGTGCCCTGGCATGTGGCCTTGTGCCCTAAATTTTTTTTTAAGCTGTAGGCCAGATGGTTACGCCCCTAAAATGACGAAATCCCCACCCTGATATCTACCCAGTATTAGTCTGGTGTTCCAGTAAAGTGCTCAGTGAGTGTAGCTATAATGACAGGGCAGCTTCTGCTTTGCCCTTGCACAGTCATTGCAGTGGACACCATTGTGTATTAGAGTTGAGGTTTGCCAAAGTGAAAGGGGTTGGATACTTCTTCAAACAGCACATATTACAGTTTTCATTTTCTAAAAAAATATTTACTACTACTGGACTGGCTATATTAGTCGTTTAGCTGCTGCTGCTGGGGGGGTGTTCAACCACTTTTGCGAGGCATGTCACATTCTGATTAGGGGCTGAGCCCCCCTACCAACAGTCTTATTATCAGAGCTCATCTTGACCAGTTACTGTACTTCGAACATTAGAAAATAACATTTGAATCTATAGGCCGATTTATTTCATGGGAATATTAACACAATTACACTTATCTATTATTGACCTAATATGAATTAGGATATGGATAGATGATTAAAAATGATGTGATCATGCTTATGTCAGCATGCATTTTCAGTTCACTTCTGAGCTGTTCTTGTTGAGTGCAAAGTGGGGGTTTTCTAGGTGTGAAAAGGGCAGAGGTGTTTAGGCCCTTTTGACAGCAGAGATAGACAGGTTTCCTCTTGAAGCAAACGGCAGTTGTTATTAGCAGCAGTTGCCTTAAATGAAAGCTAAGAAGGTCCCATTTAAAATAGATTGAAAAAGATTGACAAAAGATTGAAAAATGTCCTGACCATTAGCCTAAATCAGGATATGTACCGGCGTCTAAAATGCAATTTACTTTAGGGGTGGTTCACTTCACAAGCTGGTAACTGTGTCACAGCTACCACTAAGGAATGGCTATCATACCAAAATATCATCTACAGACATGTGTCTTATCAAAAATTATAAGCAAGTTTTGCCACCTTGAGTGGTACCGGAATCTGGACTGGCCCATGGACTAAAAGAGAGGCTTTCTTTCTACTTTTGTGGAAGCAACAATACAGTTCAGATTAACTAAACCGTTTTGTTTCAAATTTGAGATTTTAGTCTTGCAGAAAAGTAGAATGCTACATTTTAGAAACATGTTGTTGAGATTGTACGTATCCCTGGTTTGCAGACACGTAAAATGCCAACGCTTTATTCTGGCGACTGCGTTGCCCAAAGAGAATATTTAAAGGAACACACCATTTTTGGAGATTCACCTGTTTACCATGATTCCCGATATAGTAAGGTGAGAAGATAGATGCCCTTCTCTTCTGCGTGGACTAGAAAAGTAGTGACGCGCCCCTCCTGCTAGTTAGCTTAGCACAATGACAGTCCCCGGTACGGGCTACCTACGCCCGTCAAGTCACTATACGCATTCCAAAAGCACCAAAACGCTCTTATTTACATGTTGTTACTCGTGCATTCACCATCACCATGGAATAATAATGTCAAATTACAAGACATTGTAATTTTCAAGGCAAACATAGCCAGAACTACTTTCCTGACAAAACTGGAAGTTCTGGCTATGTATTTGTTCCGAGTCACAACATAAGCCCTCGTTCACACAGGACGCCGAAGCAACGCTCAACCGAAGCTGTACCTACGCTGTACCCACAAGTTTCATTTCGGCGTCCTTGTTAACAGGCGAAGCCGTTCACACCACTCGCCATGCTGACGCCGAATTTCCAACCTTGACGCTGAAGCCGTGAGGCATGAAGTCAAATGGGAGTTGTGGGCGGGTTCAAGGCGCGAGAGTAGGCGCTGAGAGGAAAAGAGAAGGCGTCTTGTGTGAACAACAAGGCGTACGTTCAGCTTCAAGCTTCAGTTCTGCTTACGTTCGGCGTCCTGTGTGAATGTAGGCTAAGAGTAGAGTAGGCCCACATAGGAGCCTTTTGGCTCTGTTGGAATGTGTATTTGGTGACTTAACGGTCGTAGGTTAGCCAGTCCCGCCGACTACCAGTCATTGTTCTAAGCTAACTAGGAGGAGGGGCGCATGGCCATTTTTCTACTGCACGCACACAGAAGAGAAGGGCATCTATCTTCTCCTCTTATTATCGGGAATATGGCAAATAGGCAAATCTCCATAAATGTTGTGGTGTTCCTACTTTCACACACACACTCTCTCACACACACACACACGCATGCACGCACACACACACACACACACACACACACACACACACACACACACACACACACACACACACACACACACACACACACACACACACACACACACACACACACACACAGTACATAGTGTGTCCACAGTCATCAATAATATGCCCACAGAAGCCACAAGGCGTAAATGTATTCTTCATGTCACTCTCATAATAGATCTCATGAAGCAGAATGATATGTTTCCCCCAAAGCAAAAGCAAGAGAACCATGCTTTGCTTTGGAGTCGCTATCGATTAGATGTGCCTGGATTTCCCCATTTCATCACTTTCTATGATTACCTCAGTGATTTACAATGTGCTGGTGGGGCTGGCCCTGTCTGTAGATTTTACTTGAATGACTAGAACACACTGCAACAGGAATGACAATGGGTCACGCACGCACACACGCACGCACGCACACACACACACACACACACACACACACACACACACACACACACACACACACACACACACACACACACACACACACACACACACACACACACACACACACACACACAGGAGTAGCCTAGCAAACAACAAAGACAAGGATTAATACAATATACATCCATAGATCAACAAATGAATGAAAATAAAGTCTGTATCTTAAGATGAAAAGGAGTCAAGTTTGCAGTTGTGGTTTTGACAACACCGTTGTTGTAATAATAACAACAATGCCAGGAAATTCCATATGGATATTATATGGGTTTTGTTGGTCACTGCTAATTGGACAATGAAGGCAGCATTGCATTGCTGGCTTGCTGGGGAAGCTAAGCAGGTCTGGCTGTGGTCAGGCCTTGCTTGGGTGCTGGAAGTGGTGTTGGAGGACCAGTAGGAGGTGCTCTTCCCTCTGGTCTCATGAATAATATCCCCATCCCCAATGCCCCAGGGCAGAGACAGGGACTCTGTGATGAGAGTGTCAGTGGTCAATAAAGATCGCATGATGGGCACTCTTTACATGTATACGTGTATTCTTGGCAGGGTGAAAAAGCCTCTAAATTAGACATTAAATGAAATTAGACAACATTTGACAGTAAAGAAACCCATACTAATGACATTATTCAAGGTGTTCATGATCAGTCCATGTGTTCATTCCTTAAATGTATATTCGTAAACTATAATCACCTCCCACAGTGTGTTTAAAATAATTAAGACATGAATGAAGGGTGAATTATATACATGGGTCAATACGTGTTTATCCAGTTGAAGGCTTGTTGCCATGCTCTGCTGAAACACTGTTGCTTCACCACTGCCTGTGTGCTTACAGAGCCAAAGCACAGTGCTTTGCCTCTGTAATGTACTTTCTGATCTGACAGTGTGTGTGTGTGACAGCTAAACATGAGATTTCATGTTCACCGAGGCAGTAAAATTGTTTTTTAGGTGAATAATGTCTGTAAGCGCCGGAGGGAAACCAAGCTGTAGTTCCAGTTATGAATGGAGAGTTTCTAAAAGTCAAAACTCTTTGAGAACATGATCAAATACCAACCTAAACCAGAATGAAAAGCAATTTTGCGCCGTATCTTCAAAGGAATACGCCTTTTAATGTTATCTTCTTTTGCTGCTCCCGCCTCTGTTTCACACTATTCATAGTTAGGCTATAGTACTTTGTGGCAACAAAGTCAAACTTTGGTCTCTTTAAATCAGACAGATTGAAATGTCATCCCTTGTGCGGTCAGACTGAAGATCAATACTAGTCCACTGGTGACCAATGTTCAACTTGATATTTAAACATGTCACAGCTTTGACGCTAGTGCTTGATTGAAATGCTACTTAGCTTTCAACGACCCCCGCCTGTTCTAAAGCTATTGTCTGAAAAGAACCACACAAAAAAGTCTTTCTCTGCAGAAAGCCAACTAAATGATTGATGGCAGAATATTGCTTTGTATTGGCAAATATGTCGGTCAGCGGGATATTTAATGGAGTGTCAAACCCAATGGGATCCTCTGCATGGATATAGTGACTTTGAATTGTGTTTCTGATATCACATGCTAGTGTGCACAGTAAGCAAATGTAGATGGTCCAAAAGCAGTGGAGAAATGATTAAAATGACTCAATAACAGCGAAATGGCACTTTAAAAGGTATAAACCTATAGGTCTTGGAGTCGTTGAGACTCTGCAAACAGCTGATATGTCTCTGCAGTCATTTCACATTGGTACACAGAAAAAAAGGTTTTGATTGTAATTATAAAAAAAAAAATACAAAAATACCACTCCTACGCCCAACAAGTCCTCCAACTAGGGCATTCACGACTAGTGAATTTTAGTAGTTGACTAGTTGTCCCTAAAGGTAGTCGACTAGTCAGAGTTTTTTTCTCCCCCCAATAAAAACGCTCAAGGTCTCAAATACAACCAGGCAGCAGGGCTATTGAGATGCAGGCATAACTGATGTAGTAGACCTTTTCTGACCAAGCTTGATTTCCAAAGCATTTGGCAATAAATTAGTATAAAACGGCATGGCTGATGGCTGTTTTCTCTAACGTTATACTTTTATAATCCAGATAGGCCGAGGCTTCACACGCAACGTTTCGTTGTTTTTCCACTTTTCATTTGAAGAGGAAAAAGGGAAATGGTACGTGTGAAATGATAGAATTAACAGACCAGTGTCAATTCAATGTACTATCACACCATTTCCCTTTTCGGCCTTCAAATTGAAAGTGTGAAACCCAGCTAACAAAAACGTTGCATTATTCACAAACAAATGGGTAACGTTACTTAAGTAATGACAGCTAGTCATTTAATAAAGCATGGTTAAAATAAACTCCACTTACACTTGAAGGTCTGCCATGCTGCTATCCTGCTGGCTGTGTAGTCCTGCTTTGGGGCGCGAGGAGAGGTTTTCCTAAATTAGCGTTAGTTAGCAACCTAGCCTGCATGGCCGCTGTCCACATACAGTCCGGTAGGATGCTTCCTAGTATCCATCAAAAGTGACTTTCCTGACACCGTACAAACAACTGGCTGCACTAAAATGAAGTACGGTAATGGTTTATGCTATTGAGTGTTCTAAAATAAAAACGAAAAGAAAGTCATGTGAGGTTTGTTATTGTTGCACTCGTTCTTCTTCGTCGATTGGAAGGGTCGCAAGGTACCCACAGCACCCCCCAGTCGCATATCTGCTGTACTGCATTATTAACACTGCACTGTGGAAAGAGGGAATCATCATATTACTCCAATACGACCATATAGCACGTCTGCTAGACTAGCACCCCTCAGTCGGCCCTCAGTGGAAAAAAGTACTACGCGACTTCCGCCCAAGCAACGTGAAAATGCGACTTTTCTTTCTAAAAACGTTAGGATTAGGGTGTGGGTTAGGGTATGGGTTAGTTAGGGTATGGCTTAGGGTTAGTGGTTATGACAGGCGGCTGTCAAGCCAGTGGCCCGAGGTTCAAATCCCGCACGCCTCAAGGTTTTTGCACCAAACTCTGGTCTGGTCACATGACCACTAGAGGACACTTAACGTTGAAACGTGATGTCAGGTCGTATTCGGCTGCTTGTACAAACGACGTCGTGGGTCGTATCCAGTTGGAGGGCAGGCTGCTACGCCCCACTGCACTCTCTCCTCCTTAGCGATGTTCCTCTCATGGTCTTACATCATATTAGTGGGGTTGGGGGAAGGGCGGCAGGGATGATTGAATGCCTGGATGTGTTTTCTCCAGGTGTCTGTTGTCCAGCAGCTGATAGTTCTAAATGGAAGGCCTGGTCATAGTGGATTGGCTTGGCTTTAACTGGGGAAAATGACTGAATCATACTGTATATGAAAGAAGTATTCTGCTATGCAGGCCAGTTTGCTGTTGATTTCGATCGGGTAGCTGCAGGCCGCTTTTCTCTCTCCCCGATGCTCAGGCTCGCCGAAAAAAGCAAAGTTGGATCCAATAAAAGATGTGCAAAAAAATCAGTCATGAAGCGCTTATCGAGCGGAGAGTGCCTGAGCTTACGTAAGATAAACAATGCCTGCTGCTGCCCCTTCCTGCACATCTGTTGTGGTCAAAGCTCAATTTGTCATCGATAAACATGCCCAGGTATTTGTATTTATCACGCCGCGCCGCGTCTCGGCCCTCGACAACATTGGCATCTGCTATCGATCGACACGTCCTGCATCTGAGCGATGAGCGAAATCCTCCTGCAGGTCCGAGGCTGCCCTATTTATCCTGCAGGACACATATCTGTGTGTGCAAGGATATGTATCGTCTATACGTCTAGACGGTCCATCGCATGCTGCTGGGGGTGTCATGGGGGGTAATCCACAGTCACATCTTTAGGCCACATCCTCAGGATGTTAAGTGTGTGGTGTTCCTCATGGTGAGCGGGGTAAAACTGCTGTACGTTAAACAAAGATGGAGTCTTTTAGGGTAAGCGAGCATGAATCAATGCTGAAATATAATCGCTGTTTGTTTACCTTGGTGGTTGTTTGCCTTCGTGTTCCTGCTGATGATCATTGATTGGAGGCCATTGTTGAGCCGTTCTGGACTCGCCACTACATCACTGGTCCTGTTTCTCCTCTGTGCTCTGGCACCGTTTGTGAGGTCCTGTTACCCTTAAACCAGGTGTCAGTATACTGTATATACCATATAAACTGTATACCATATATACTGTGTATACCATATATACTGTATACCATATATACTGTACCATATATACTGTATACCATATATACTGTATACCGTGATATTGTGTTAGTCGTCAAGGTGTTAAATTCCACACCACCATCAGCATCACCAAGACATTCCCGTACATTTAGGCAGATAGCGGGGTGAGTTGGGCCTATTTTTATCTGAGGCGTATTTAAAGTGAGCGCATGACAGTAATGTCTCCCAACCCAAGTATGTATTTCATATTTTCAAAATAGGACTTTCCAGAAAAATAAAAAGGTGGTCTTTTGGCTCAGCTTGCCCCCGATGAGGGACAGGTTGAGCCTCGGGACAACTAACTACTGTAAATCTTGTGTACCTTATTGTAAAGTGTTACCGAATATTTTGTTCTATGAATACGTATTGTAAACTGTGAAAATATCAAAAGAAAGAAGAGGGGCATTTATCAATATGTGCCCAGAATCCCCTATACTAAAAACTAGGACTTGTCCAGTATGGGATCTCTACTAAAAGAATGACTAACCAATCCAGTGACTGTGTGCACACCTACCAAACATGTGTGGTCACATGAGCAATTGTGTCTATGGTTGCCTAGAAACAAGGGGTGGCTCAACTTCCCCACAGGCTCAAATCAGCGCGCTCCCCCCTGCTGTACTTAGCAGATAAAGTGAAGTGATTTTGCCAACTGCAGGATGTGTCTGCCGTCGCCGGAGGAGTCGCAGCCGTCAAGCTCCTGCAAACCAACATCACCGTATCTCTACTCAAGCGAATGGGCATGGCTGAGTGAGGGTGGTGTGTGTGTGCGTGTGTGTGTGTGTGTGTGTGTGTGTGTGTGTGTGTGCGTGTGTGCGTCTGTGTGTGTGTGTGTGCGACTGTGCGTGCGTGTGTGTGTGCGTCTGTGTGTGTGTGTGTGTGCGAGGGCCCTTGGGGGAGTGAAGGCTCCACAGAGGAAGAGGAGCGTGGGGGATGCGGGCCGATGAAAGTGCAGCAAAAGGAAAGAGATGTCAGAGAAATGTGAGAGTTGGAGGCAGAGAAGGCGAGGCTGCTGCTGGAGAGAGGAGACCACAGTGAGGGCTGCTGCTGGAGAGAGGAGATCACAGTGAGGCTGCTGCTGGAGAGAGGAGACCACAGTGAGGGTTGCTGCTGGAGAGAGGAGACCACACTGAGGGTTGCTGCTGGAGAGAGGAGACCACAGTGAGGGTTGCTGCTGGAGAGGAGACCACAGTGAGGGTTGCTGCTGGAGAGAGGAGACCACAGTGAGGCTGCTGCTGGAGAGAGGAGACCACAGTGAGGGTTGCTGCTGGAGAGAGGAGACCACAGTGAGGGCTGCTGCTGGAGAGAGGAGACCACAGTGAGGCTGCTGCTGGAGAGAGGAGACCACAGTGAGGGTTGCTGCTGGAGAGAGGAGACCACAGTGAGGGTTTCTCTCAAAGTGTAATCCAATGCAGGTTATGGATTACAGTAGTTGTTTTATCGAGGGACAAATGATCAATACTGGAATATATCGTGGTACTACTTCCTCTTGCGATACGTTATCGATACACTGGCCGCCAAATCTGCATTATTTAGGCTACATAAAGCAAGTGAAGCACTGAATGTGTCCAGGTGTCACGTTGTTAAAGAGGCAGTAAGCTAAGCCTCTGCACTTTGAACATTGTTTCATCTCAGTTGTGTTAATTCTGTGTAACTGACACCACAATGCAGTAAATAAATACACAATATATTCTTGCCTTTTGTCTTTTTAGGGGTATTTTCTTCAGTTACACAGATACCGTGATGTACTGTAGACGAATTGTCTCGCAATGTATGGAGTATCGCAGAATCGCTGGATCATGATACATCGCTATCGTGGACTAACGTATCGTGATAGTATTGTATCGAGTTACTCCGTTATCACCCCCAGCTCAGTAAGAACAGAAACTTTTGGATTAATTTACCCCCACAACGTGCTAAATATGAAATCAAACAGGCAGTTTATTTTCGTTCACACTAGACGCTGAATAGGTTTGTTATCATCATCTGCAGGCACAAGTAATTGCTTATTTCTCAAACGTATCCGTGATCGGAATCTGAAATTACGGTTTCTTCAGCCGCAGTAGTGATGGATGGCAGTTGTTACATTATTTTAATCATATCGCTGTAATTCATTCTCTCTCTCGGAGGAAGAAGCTCAACTGAAAGAGGGAACTCCACTGACATGTTTTTAGAAGAAAGGCTCGCGGCGGCGTCTCCGCTGCCAGCTGTGAGCGCGGGGCTCTGATAGCAGGCCTGTGATAAGTTGAATAAATGATGTAGTACTCTTTGTAGTAGAGTGCACACACTCTGCGCTGCGGAAGAGTACAGCAGCACCAAGCACAACTCCAGCCACAGCAGCACTCTTTAAAAGTAGAATATTTCCCAATGGGGAGTTGTCAAGAGGTGCAAAACAGACATAGCCGAGTCTCATACAGTATAGACAATTGCAATTGGCTTTTACACACTGTTCAAATTCATGCTATTAAGTGTCTCTCCATGGGTATAGGTCCAGAAGTGCATTCGTGAGGCGTAAGTGACTTTCACAGATGATTATTTCAGCAATGTAAGCCAAGAGAGGCCGTGTTAATTTATAATTCATCACCTTCACCTATCCCATAACCCCGGTGGGTCGTTGGGGCACCACAGACGATCGGTTGACGAGCTCTCTCCATCTCTCTCTGTCCTCGGCAGCTCTCACTGTTTCACCGAGTTTTCATTGAGTCCACTCTTGGATGTTCTCCTCCCATCTTTTCTTTTGTCTCCCCCGTTTCCTGCCTCCCTGCACAGTGCCTTGCAGGATGGTCTTAGCAAGGCCAGATGATCTGGTGATGTGTCCATACCACCTCAGTTTTCGCTTCTTCACAGTGGTAAGCAGGTCGTCGTGAGGACCGATGGCTTGGCTGATCATTTGCCGGACTTCCTTGTTTGTGATGTGCTGGCTGTAAGAGATGCCCAAGAGTCGTCTGTCGCATCTCATCTCCACACTCTGTATTCTCTGCTGTAGTTCTGCTGTGAGGGTCCATGATTCACACGCGTGTAGGAATATTGAGATGACAAGCGAGCGCAGTAATCTCACTTTTGATCCCACACTGATGTTTCTGTCCTTCCATGTGGGCTTGAGTTGTGTCAGGGCAGCAGTTTTGTTTGTGCTATATCTGGCAAGGACTTCCTGCTTGGAACCTTCGTCAGACACGATCGCTCCAAGGTATTTGAAGCCGGACACAGTGTCAATTGCTAGTCCATTGACTTTGATGTCTGAGATGATGCCATTGTTGTTGTTAGTCATAGGCATTTATAATTGATAATGAAACAATAATAATTCATGTACAGTATGTATGCTCCATTTAGAATGCTCTGATACAAATAGCAGTAATGAATACAGACACCGATGCACATGCCTTCTCTACCTAGAGGCGGCATTAAGCTCAGGAGGTAGAGCTGTCGCCTGGGGATCGGAAGGCTCACGGTTCGAGGCTGGCTCCTCCTGGTAGCATCCCAAAGTGTCCTTGAGCAAGACACAGAACTGCTCCCGACGAACAGTTAGCAGCCTTGCATGGGTGCAGACCCCGTCGGTGTGTGAATGTGAGGAATTCATGTAAAAGCGTTTTGAGTAGTCGATAGACTATATAAAATGCACTATATAAACACAGTTTATTTACATATGTGTTGATATAGGTTAACAGAGATGCACATTATTCTGCGGTATTCTATCGGGAACTTTCACTTACCTCGCTACTGTAAGTGCATATTTCACAAGCTTAATTGGCAAGTGGTAATATATACATGCCATATGTTTCCTTTTTGCCTCAGTATGTCCTACTGCTATTATTTGCACCCCCTGACGATGTTGTAATTTTTTCCATGCTTTTCAATCATGCATTTTTATTAGATGTCTTCAGCTATGCCCGTACCCCCGAATACCCGAGGGTCCGACCCAGACCGGCTGGTCTCGGGTCCATTAAAAAAAAAACGACTGCGGGTGCGGGTCGGGTCTGGGTCCGACATTTGATATGATATGATATGATATTTTCATTTATATTGCGCCCCTCAGCCAACTTTTACATTGGTCCGGGGCGCAGCCTGGGGAAAACAGAAAAGAAAAGAAATGAATAGACAGGACAATGGAGACAGGGAACCAGGCAGACGGACAGCCAGAGAACATAAGTACACCTCAGACACACTACACAACAGCAAAGTAACTCAGTGATCATCTAGCGAAAAGGTGGGTTTTAAGCAAGGCCTCAAAAGTCTGTAAGGTGTTGGCAGGTGTCATTTATCATTTGTGTACGGGTCCGGGTCTCAGCTTTAATAGACAGTTCCACTTCAATTCTGGGTACTACATTTCCAGGTCTTTTGGGGTTCGGGCACAACTTTTTGGACTGGTGAAGACCTCAAATATCAATACTGGTTGCATTACATTTGCTCTATTCTTATTCATATTCTCCTCCTACAGTATTTTTTTTCATACCTACCAACACCTACAACCTACAGACTGCAAATAATTTATACATTCATTAATTAATTTACATTATCATTCATCACAGATCATAATTGGCTATATACTGTAGAGTAATAAATTGTAAATGTATATGGGAAAAACTGGAGAAGTGTCTTTGTACATCAAACACCTCCCGGATTTCATATCTATCTATCTACTGTATCTATCGATCTATCTATTGATCTATACAGTATGTACAGTATATACAGTACCCCATACATATGTACAGTAGTATATATGGGGTAATGTAAATCCATGGGCTAGTATGTGGATGATGATGTATGTGTGTGTACAGTAACTAGTGTTGTTTCAAGTGAGACTATGCAGGTCTACTTTGTCAGACTCATGCTATGGAGTAAAGGGAGCTGTGGGGTTTTACAGTCACCATAAATGAATGCAGTAAAAAATGGCGGTTGTAGTCAGCTGTAATAGCTCCATAAATTGGCTGTGAGTTATACTGGCCTCCCTGCCGTGGTTCTAAATGAGGGAAAGGCAGAGAGCGAGAGAGTAAGAGTGAGAGAGACAGAGACAGAGAGAGAGACGGAGACAGAGAGACAGAGAGAGAGACCAGAAAACGAGGATGGTTGAAGAGACAGAGGGAACGAGCATCCAGACCTCCATGGACTCATTTTTAACCAGCATTATCTCCTGCATAACATCCCAAAGAAACAGCCACCGCCAGAGGTGTTTTCCAGCCTCGAGGCCACATTGTAAGCGTGTGAGTGTTGTAATCAATATGTGTTTCCATGGATGTCTTCTCTTCCAGATTGTTGCTGATGATGGGCGATGGGCCTCTGTCCCGGCAGCGAGGGTTGCTCTTCACCCTCCCTGCTGTGCTGAGTGGACAGCCGGCACCAGTGGCTGAATCTGCACTCGGGGGCTTAAAGTCTCTCTGCCTTCCCCTGTCGTGATACTTAGCAGCTCGGGAGCTATTAGTTCAGTGACCCCTCCCTCCCCTCCACCACCAACCTGTAAAACAAACCAATCAAAAGAGCCCAGGCTTAGAGAAATCCAATGGCTTTCCCAAGCTATTGATCTGGCCCTCCAGAGCCAAGCCCCCCCCCCCCCCTCCCCTCCCCTCCCCTCCTGCCTATTGCTCCAAGGCGTCGCAACAGGGAGATAGAGACACATCTACTGCAGTGAAAAATGACATTGATTTAAATAGAGCTGCTTCCCGCTTTAAGAGGTGTAAATTGCGGAGTGATTATTGGACGATGGAGGGTCATACGGCTCTGCAGAGGCCTGCGGTGATCTATAGCTTTGGACTTTGGGCTTTGAATGCAACGTGGCTATCAGCGAGCATCAGAGATGTCCTGTGCGCGGCATCAGAAATGTCCTGTGCGGAATCAGAAATGTCCTGTGCAGCATCAGAAATGTCCTGTGCGGAATCAGAAATGTCCTGTGCGGAATCAGAAATGTCCTGTGCGGAATCAGAAATGTCCTGTGCGGAATCAGAAATGTCCTGTGCGGAATCAGAAATGTCCTGTGCGGAATCAGAAATGTCCTGTGCGGAATCAGAAATGTCCTGTGCGGCATCAGAAATGTCCTGTGCGGAATCAGAAATGTCCTGTGCAGCATCAGAAATGTCCTGTGCAGCATCAGAAATATCCTGTGCAGCATCAGAAATGTCCTGTGCGGAATCAGAAATGTCCTGTGCGGAATCAGAGATGTCCTATGCAGCATCAGAAATCTCCTGTGCGGCATCAGAAATGTCCTGTGCGGCATCAGAAATGTCCTGTGCGGCATCAGAAATGTCCTGCGACACGTTGTTGCAGGCGATGTTTTGGCCTTGGCAGAGTTCAGTCGAGTAGTCTGCAGTCTGTAGTCGAGGGTGGTTCTGAAGGAAAAACGGGTTACCAAAGGTAGTCCATCTGTAACTGGCATCCTGGGTAAATACAGGATGCCAGGCGTCGGCGCGGACGGCCGATAAACACGCTCCGAATGTTTCCAGCGCGATAACAGCAAATTGGAATTGCGGGGGAACATGTTTTTTCCACCGGGGGACTCCGCCGCGACTTCCCATTTGCATGAAATTAATATGTGGATGGCGGAGAAAACGGCTGAGCACTCAAGTTAAACTCATTAGCAAGCCCAGCAGGGGCATTTGTTCCACGGCTATCAAGGAATCCTAGGCTGCTTTTCATTATGCATCCTCTTCCAATGCTTCCAGTCTGTGTTTGGTTGGATAAAGAGCATTTAACTACAGCGATGGGGCGATGGGAGGGAGAAATAACACTGCCTCCGAGCAACACGTTTTAAGTGCTTGCTGCATTCCGGCGCAGGGGGGGGGGGGGGGGGATGTGGGCTTTGTTTTGTGGACAAGAGAAGCTGATTCAGATGTCACAGAGCAGCCGCACGTCGCAAATATTGCAAGAATTTGGTGATTACCAAAACTCAGAGAGTAATCGTTGTATGTGTGTTGTGATGGTAATTGGTGCTTCCCTGTTGTCTAAATGATGCTTTAAGCAGAAGCTCTGTAACTGCTCAGTTGTTCAATTTCAGTTGATTGATCATTTGAGAGACAACATTCTCAAAACATCTTCATCATCCGACTGTAGCTGTAGCTGCTGATGTAGGAACCTGTACATGAATATCATCTATATATCTACCGTATATATATTTATATATATAGATATCTATATAATGTATATAGATATAGATATCTATATCTATATCTATATGTGTGTGTGTGTGTGTGTGTGTGTGTGTGTGTGTGTGTGTGTGTGTGTGTGTGTGTGTGTGTGTGTGGGTGGGTGCGTGTGCGTGTGTGTGTATATATAAATAATGATGTCTTTTCAAGTCAACTTGGCAGCTCAGGGCTTGTCGAGACTTGGATTACGCCAGCTGAGCAGCTGAGCAGTATGGAAGTTTTTTTTTTTATGTTAATGAGGGAAGGCTAGCCAGTACCATTGACTACCATTCATTGTGCTAAGATAACTAGCGGGAGGGGCGGGTCGCTATTTTTCTACTACACGCACAGAGAAGAGAGGGCATCTATCTTCTCGTCTTACTATTGGAAAGATGGCAAATAGGTAAATCTCCCAAAATGTTGGCGTGTTCCTTTAAGTACTGTACTTAACTTTTTGTGTTCTCTTTGTTTAATCTGCCACAGATCTGGATGGGACCTGCCACGGACCTGTCACGGACCTGTCACGGACCTGCCACGGACCTGCCACGGACCTGCCGAGGATCAGCCGGCAGTTCAAGGTGGCTGCATCTGTAGCTCTCATCCATCTCACTTTCCTTCAAACAACCAAACCAGGTTTCCAAGTAGACAATTACCAGATTCCTAAATAATGTCTGGGCGCTGTTATTTTGATCCCCGTTCATAACGATGATAATACGTGAATTAATTTCATTGAGACCTGGAGCTGCCATGCTGCGTTGTTTTCAGCACTGCACTGCTCTGCATCAAAGTGTATATGGATCTTGGATTCAGTTTGACAAATGTCTTGGCAGGCGAGCAGGCGAGCAGGCAGCACCCACACGTTCCCGTAAGGACAATGTCACTGCGAGAACAGCCAAAGTGACAAGCAAAGACACCCGGCTCCTTATTTGTGGCGCCGTGGACAATGATATTCACAGGATCGATCAAGGACAACTCCGTCCATATTTAGTTTTGGTCGCACCCTCATCCGCGGATCAATAGCTATCTGTTTATGATGCGATAGAAACAACATTGCACTGTGTGTCCTGGTTAGTGCTTCCTGAGGCCAAGGGCACGGATACTATATGCTTCTCAGATTAGATGCATGTTGCGTCGTGAATGTTCAGCCACTGCAACTCAAATATAAAGTGTCTCCCCCAAGTATTTCCAACACTTTAATCAGCGAGTACAATAAGAATGTGTCTTGGGGGGTAGTGCATGTTAGCAGAGGCATATTCTCACAGCATATGAAACTAAAAGACAACACCACACTCAACATTCTTCCATAGTAGGCATTCTTCATAAGTCTGTGAAATTGTTTGCAAAAAAAAGAAAACACCCAACCATTTTGTCAAAGGTCATATTCCTTTGAGCGCAGTTATTATTCACTCTATATAATCAGTTAATCAACAGCTGGCCCCAGCCAGCAAGACATAAGAGGTTTCATGAGAATGTTAAGTTAATCTGCTTAAAGGAGACTGCGGCGGCATCAAGGTTGTCAGCGATAAAAAAGGGCCCGGGTGAAATCCAATTGGATGAGATGAGTTGCGACAGTTAATACAAAGAGGTGGCGCGCTGATGAAATGGATTCATTGTGACGGCTGTATAATGAGCTTTACTCAATCAGCTTGAGAGTGCATCCAACTGCCGTTTCAATTGCTGCCTCGGTGACGCCGGCCGGGGCGATGCTGGGGACAGGCGGGCGGGGCGATGCTGGGGACAGGCGGGCGGGGCGATGCTGGGGACAGGCGGGCGGGGCGATGCTGGGGACAGGCGGGCGGGGCGATGCTGGGGACAGGCGGGCGGGGCGATGCTGGGGACAGGCGGGCGGCTTTTCTGTATTTGCACTTTTTTGCGTAGTATTGTACTTCAGTATTATCAGTAGGCCTATTACTTTGCTACAGTACATTCATTACGAACTATAGTGAAAACTAGCATAGCGCTATTTACATGCTTGCCAGCTGGGAGTACATTGGCATATAATAATAAGATCACTAGCTCACAACGTACTTTAGCAAAACCTACTACACAAACATTATATAGAAGTCCAACAAACCAACTTGTGCAATAAACGTAAATGTGAAACAAAATATCTGCTTTTTACATTTCTGCAAACCTACAATCTCAATGTAAATTTTGAAACAAAAAGGCGGTGAATTTGATGCATTTGATGCCTAACGTTTAATGCAAATATAACAACTAACAACTTGGGTTATGTTTAGTTTAGGCAAGTAAGGCTGCTTTCTCACTGGGAACGATTGCTTTCATTCCGTTCCATTCTGTTCCACGCCCGAGTACGATTGCCCCCCCCCTCCCCTCTCCCCCGCTGGTCAGCTTTCACATTACAAAATGTCTTACGCACTCGGGAACGGAACGGAACACTTGCAGAGTACACATCAACTACGACTGGAGTGTATCCTCGCCCGTGTGTTGTCTACGTGGTTCGAGTACGGTTGGCGTTCACATTCGCAAGTGTTATGTCCCCAGGCACGCCAAAGCATTCCCCAGACCACCTTTTCAAGTGGACCCTGTCATGGTATGCTGTTCCACACCCGGGCACGGAACTCAACGTTCACACTCATCATGAAACGAACCGCACCCGGGGTCAATTTGGGGACAAGTGTGCTCGGAAACGGTCCCGGGTCCCGAGTGTGAAAGCACCCTAAAACAACTTCTGGTTATGTTTAGGCAAGTAAAATAACTTGATCAAGGTTATGGTTTGGGTTAGACTTAAATAACAAATATAACTCGGGGTAGAATTTTCTGGTATTTATTCCACTCGTGTCTCCACTCTAAACCTTGTTGAACGACCCCCCTTCAGCTGTAACTTCTGTCACACTGTACATAATACATTCCATGGTCAAAGGGATATTTCTTATCAGTAATTAATTGCGGGGGCGATGTGGCATTGACCTCTGCAGCCCTCAAATTGGTTTCTCTACATTTGTTGTGATCCAAGAATGTACGTACGCTCAATCTTCCGTTGCGCTCATCAGGCACTCCAGATAAGAGCATGAAATGCTCAAATGTAAAAGCCACATTTTCTCCTTGAAAACCCCCCGAAAATGTGAACAAGTAAAAGGAACGCAGCGATTTCCTGTTTATCAAAGAGAGAGAAGCAGTTGTTTGAGCGATGGTTTCTTGTGATTTTGTGCCACACTGATTCATTTTAGTCCCACATCCACTGCTGTTTTGGGCCATGTTGGTTCCAGTGCAGGATGCAGTGCTGATTGTTCTTTTTGGCACGTCATAAAAGGACATTTTTAAACATTGGGACTAAACTGACTTGTGTTTTAGAAGGAAATCTGGCTAATCTGTTATTTTCTCCTGCCATTTGCTGTGGAAGGCTTCTCACTGGGGTACTGCACTGAACGCATACAGAGGACTCAGCCATTAGATAGAAGAGAAGGATTAAACTCTCTCAAACCTGAATGTGTTCTCATAGCCAAGGGCCAAGGCCATATGGCTGGCAGCTTAGTGGCAATTCATAATGTCACAAGCTTACTCTGTGTCAGCAACAAGGTTAGCTACAGTAATAGTAATAGTTTGTGCGGCATGGCTGATTGGTTTACCATCCTCATATCTTACCAATATGTCATATTTCAACCCGCTCTCACCCCATGGCGTACAAATAACAGGGGTTTCCATGTTTGCAACACGTGCATTGTGTACACAAAAGTGCACATTTCACATGCAGTCGATACGCGTTGCATATCAACTGCTGAGACCGGGGACCGGGTGCGTGCAGTTGATACGCTCGAGATTGGAGACCAGTGAGTCGAGCCACCGAGCGCCGCACCTCTGGTTGAAAACGGCGCTGCTTTTGTTTAGGCAAGTAGAACAACTTGGTTAATGTTTGGGTTATGTTTTGGGTTGGGGTTAAAACCAGTTAAAACAGGGTTAAAAATGAGCGATGTTGGGGCTTGAACTGGCACTTTCATGACGTGGAAGTTGAGAGTCGTTGAACGCTACTCATCCACTCATCCCGCTCCTACGCCCTTACTTGTCGCCTCGCAGTGTCATGCGGAAGTGGGCGTGGTTTCATCTAAATTGGGTTGGGAAAACGATACACGCGGCCAGCGAAAGGGAAGTTTGGGGCCCCCTGCTGGAACTCCGCGACCCCGACCCGTCTCCAGATAAGCGGTTAAAGATGGATGGAAGGTGTACTTATATTTATAAATATAGCAAATATTTCAAATTTATTGATCCATATTTATATAAGCAGTTAAGACTGCTAGTATCTGTAAATCAGGACTATTGTAACTGAATCAATCCACACCGCTCCCATTTTTCCAACTATTACAGCCTACATAAAATGGTTAAATAGACACCAGCATAGTTTATAAAACCACTAGGGGTGTCACAATATATCGTCCCACGAAATTTCGCGATAGTAAAACGTCACGATATGTATCGTTGAGATGAAATCTCATATCGCAAAAAAAAAAAAAAATTTTTTTTTTTTTTTTTCAAAAAATAGACTAAGAAACGTCTTTGTTTGTTGAAGTTCAATGTGTGGAAAGTAGTTCAGTTGAACAAGTCTCTGAAGAGACACATGAGAAGTTATACAGGAGAGAAACCATTCAATTGAGTTTCTGGCAAAACTGTTTACTTGACAGGAAAAACTGAAGATGCATAAAAAATAGATTAAGAAAAGTCTTGTTGTTTGAGTTTGAAGAAAAACTGAAGATGCATAATGAGAATTTATACTGCTGAGAAACCTTTTAGTTCAAAGTAAATCTAAGTGACGGTGTAACTCATTCTATTTCAAGATAAGCCTTATCTCCAATCTCATGTTTTTTTTAGTTGTTATTGTAATAACAATTTCCCACAACAGCATGTTTTGTATTTGTGCATTTCAAATAAAATACTACTTTTCCAGTCATATATTGTCATTATTCAAGTTTAAAAAAATATTGTTAAAATCGTATCGTATCGTATCGTTATCGTGAACCCAGTATCGTGATACGTATCGTATCGTGAACTGAGTGTATCGTGACACCCCTAAAAACCACCGAATCACTTACGGCACATTACATTTTATTGCTTTATCGTTCGTTTCTATACTGATTTTTAAATATTTTCGAGTCTATTTGTGTGCTCATCTCCTCTGGTGAATCCTAAAGAAAAACATTGAGGCCTGGGAGAAAGCAGGGGATAATTACCTGTGGTGGGTGTGTGTGTGTGTGTGTGTGTGTGTGTGTGTGTGTGTGTGTGTGTGTGTGTGTGTGTGTGTGTGTGTGTGTGTGTGTGTGTGTGTGTGTGTGTGTGTGTGTGTGTGTGTGTGTGTGTGTGTGTGTGTGTGTGTGTGTGTGTGTGTGTGTGTGTGTGTGTGTTGTGTGCTGTGTGCTGTGTGTCGTTTCAGATGGAAGAGCTGAGCAGAGCACAGATTAGACGCTATCCTCCAGCAGCCATTAATCAAACACATTGGAATTAACTTTCAATTGACTTTCTTACCCGTGCGAATAAAATAGATGCCACTGCTGAGAAATGGAGTAAGCAAGCAATCTATAGCTCAAACATGGTTTGTCATGCGGGTCGAAAAGACAACAACAGAAGAAGAAACTTCCATTTTCATTTGGCTTCTAAAGGACTAAATGTCAATCTGAAGCCCCCATGGAGCTTTCAGGAATTGAGGAATCTGCACAAGAAAGCACAGTACCAAGGCAATCTGAAGGGTTTCATTTACAAATGCTATACTGTATCTCCTGAGACTCAGGGGGGAAAAAGTGTTGTAATTTTGAATTTCTTTGGATAAAATTCAGGGTTTTTCGGGGGGGGGGGGGGGGCTTGGGGGGTAAAGAACACGTTTCAAATAATTTGTTTTTTAAACATAAGTTTATTAAAATGTTACAACATGTGCACTGTAGTGCACAACCGGAATGTCGAGCACAAAGCATTAACAAAATAAAGCCAGCTATGAAAAGCTCCACTGGAATTGTTTGGAATTATGAAAAGACTGACAACATCACTGATGACATCATCATCTGGGGAATGATGACATCACTGATGACATCGTCGGGACACAATCTCAATTTTTTTTGTATCTCCATCAATGATTGTGTTGAGAATCCTCTCACACTCTGTCACAGAGCTGACTACTAAATAAATGTGAAACAAACATAAGTCCTGATGTGCACTACAGTGTACATGAATCAATTAGTCTTTTTTCCCCTGAAAATAAATAAGTTCAGCTCTGAAAACTCACTCAAAATGCTCCTTAGATGTTTACTTACTAAGAATATAACATTGAAAAACATTTTAAACATGAATATCATTACTTACCTTTCCTTCTTCCATCAAATGTGCTTGTTGTGACGGCAGCCATTTTCAAAAGACAGGTAAAGGCTAGTTGGCATGGTCACACCTCCACGCATGATATAGCATTGGAAAGCTACGGTTGTCCTCTGTGAGGGACATCAGGACTCACTACAGTGGACACAAATGCATTGCTGGGTCTCAGGAGGATAATATACACACTGTGGAAAACAATCACTGCATATTTTCATTACAGGTGATTTGTATTTTTTGTAATCAAAGTTCTATTCATTATCTTCCATTTTCTTTCACTTTTATGCCAACAAACATTTTCTACAGTTTATTTTCTTTGGGTGGTATATCTCAGGGGGAAAAAACTTGCCATGGCATTAGCAGTTAAGATGTAGTATAATATGCTTTAATGGGCAATGACATTAGTTTAGAGCTGTTACTGACTGAAGAGGCTTTTAGGCAGCTAATTGTTTTATGATTCTGTTGTTAAGTTGTCAAGTTTATTTAGTTAATAACAAATCTGTAAAATTGTTATTGTCCTCTAGTGTTCCTCAGTCAATTAATTTCAGTCAATATAGTTGTGATGCCAGAGAAGCATTAACAGCAACACTTAGTGAACTGCACTGTGATGCATTGTATTAGGCTTATGGAGCTGAACCGTCACGTGCCATTTCTTGCCCCGGAAAAGAGTTACCCATTCATTACTCCATAGACATTTCAAAAAATCCTTATATAACGAGTTTTAAGGCTGGAACCAAGCTGACCCGTGGCCTACTGAATCGTGAGTGACCATAAAACATCTCAGGAGAAAAAAACAAAAACAAAAAAAACCCATTGTTATTATTTTTTGTCATCACGTGACTGTTCAGCTCTATACCAGGGTGAATGCTCGTTTGTGATTGGCTGGCAGGTGTGCGTTAAAATTGTTGATTATCCCTTACTCATAAACCCATTATAGCATGGAAAATAATGATTTTCTTGTCGTATAATTATCACACAAACATCATCAGACAAGCATCAGAAAATGACATTTAATTGAATATTGTGAGATTAACTATACTATACAGTCGGCCTATCAAGTATTCAAATGTGGTTTGTGATCATGAACACGTTTCTCACAAAAAGTAAAACAAACCAGATCTCTTTTATGATGTAATCAAGACACACATCCTGGCGCTTCTCCTTTCACAGTGATTGATCCTCTGGTTTCCAGCTTTGGAAGAGAAGTAGACTATTCATGCTTTAACATTGTGTTTGTTTCGTACATTTTTTAAACAAAGCAGCGGTTCATTTGAAAACATTGCTGCCTTCCCAACGTTAAACGTAAATAAAACAACGCTAACAACTTTGGTTATGTTTAGGTAAGATTAAGGTTAGGATTATGCTTTGGGAGTAAAAGTTAAATGTGATTTATGGTTGATCTAGGAAAACCTGGGGATTGAACACAGCCCTCCGGTGTGAAAGGCAAGTGTTTACACCCTCCATCCACGCTGACCACCACACCCTTACTGGCCACTGGTCAATCGCAGACTCTGACATGTATATAATGTTGATATACACGTATCTAAACATGATGTCGTTTTTAGTTCAGA
>NC_139631.1:1542518-1560018 GCF_964638095.1 Poromitra crassiceps | reverse complement strand
GGATCCTGAAAGGAAAGTTCAGTCCGTATTTGCTCGTTCTGTCGAACAATTTGCCGTTCTTTTCATGAGGCATTGAATCGGCCCGTTTGTTAAAAAGCTTCGCCGGCTGTAATGGCGTCGCCTAAACGATCCTGCAGAATGAGCAGTACCGCTGTTGAATGAGGCCGCCGCTCGCGAGCACTCCTCCTGTCACTTTTCCTCTCCTCTCCACGCCTCGCAGGAAGGGTAAATGTTGTCACATTCTGAACAAGACGGACTTTTTGCTATTCGGCTGTAAATGAGTTTTCTGGGCGAGCTTTCCCTTCCCTCCTCCAGCGCGCCGCGGAAATGTATGACTATTTAATTTGACTTCGAGGGAGTTGCAAAGACGCGGAACGAAATCATGTTGTCGAGATAGAAGCGTTGGGTCAGGCAAAATAACACTTCTTGGCTCTCATGTTTAGTTGGAGCCTCATCTATTTCCCACTGCAAAGTTTGTGGACGTCTGCAGCAGCTGGCGTCCCCGTGGCTCCTCTCTCTCTCTCTCTCTCTCTCTGCCTCTGAGCGCCTGACCTTTCACATGAAGCTGTACCACTGAGCTCACTGGGAGATGGAGAGAGAGAGAGAGAGAGAAAGGCAGAGGTGTCAGGTGGTCCGCTGGAGCTCTTGTCTTGTCACAGCGGTGTCTTGTCGTGGTCTAACCCCCCTGAACATCTCCATGATACAGACACTTGTTTCATTGCGTGCCACCGCATCCCGGATGTTGTATGCTCATTAAAAACCAGTCTGTATCGTCCACCTCCGATATGATGGAGGTTCCTCGCCGACCGCCCGCAGCTTCACCTCCAAAAAATAAGTGTCAGCCTTCAAAATCCACCAGCAACTAACTACATCACAGTGCCACTGTCCACTGGTCTGTCTGTGCTGGCTGACCAGTGCTGCAGCAATAGGCCTATTTCACACAAGATGGCCCCCCGATCATAGACTGTTCATTCGCACTTCCGCTTTCTCCGCTCGCTGTATTTCTCCATTCATTCGCCGTGATCCGATAGCAATCGCTCAGTATACACATTCACCTTACTAACACGTTATACATTGACACTTGACTAGTAACAAGTAGCATAACTTCTACCATTAGGCGTGACGCTGCTTTATATTGCAAACATCACCGTTAGGTTGTCAAGTTTGTTTAACGTTATCTCACAGCAGATAATCAAATTTCGTTAGCAAGTAGTAGTAGCAACATGCTAATAACGTGCATCACTCTGCCAACCGGCTGCTGCCGCAAGTCCATTCCATCAGCGTTTAATCCACATCACAGTCACTTCTTGCCGTTTGTGTCTGCCGTGATTTAACGCTAATTTCTCCAGTTATTCTGTTGACAGCCTGCCGCTGTAGATATGCGAGACCTAGGTAGCTAAGCTAGCATATAGCCGTTACCATGGTAACGGCTGCAGCGTCATCTGTTCTTATGCAAAAATCCATCTTCTTTTGAACTTTTCCTGGGTAGGAAACCCATGAAACGATAAATAATGCTGTTTCTTCTTTGAATTTGAACAACAATGCACACTACATGCCTGAGTGCTTTCACACTGAGCCATTGTTATCGGATCAGGGCAAATGAATGGAGAAATACAGCGAGTGGAGAAAGTGGAAGTGAAAATTAACAGTCTGGTGGTCGGGGGCCATCTTGTGACTTTTGTAGTTTATAGAAAATAAATGGATCTGCAGTGACTTTTAATAGTTGCTGATGGTGTGTACAGTACACATAGCAAGGCTTCTGTACCTGATGGTGGTTCAAGCGCTCCTCCCCACAATGTATAAGAATGACTATTACACTCTTAGGTTCACTCCTCTATTATCCCACCAGCCAGACGGTGCAGATGGTTGTACAAGTCAATACTAAATCATCACCCCCCTATGTGTCGCTGGGACTAGATCTTATCAGACAGAGGTTTATGGGCTTACAGTATGTGTGTCTGTTTGGGACTCTGTGACAGGAAACTTTATGTTGTAACAGCCATCTCTTTCAAGGCTTAAACATCAGTGACTGGAAAACGACTATTATTCTGTATGAAATGGAAGAAAAAGCTAATACATTTACAACAACAAGGCAATCATTTGGAGGAACCAAGCGTATAGTGTATTTTGTTTCATGCTGTTCCAGTTAAGGTTGTGCAAAGAAGGGGCCAAAATGGTAGCCTGGTAAACCGCCCGTCACGTGAACTCACATTTCATTTGGTTCTCCGTGACGGTCTGGACCCGCACATGCAGTTAAGATGATTGGTCGAGCCATGCCGGGCCGACGAATCAGCGGCAGCCGTAGGCGGGCTCAGGCGGTGGGTACATCTTTGTAGTTCTTTTCACTCGTCAACATGGCTGCCGCCGCGGAAGTGACAGGCAGTCTGAATGAAATTGAATGTAACATTCCCAATTCTATGTATTAAATTCTAAAAAACGACCCTCAACATTTGGGAAGGCTAAGCCACACAACTAGTTCGTTATAATCTAACTAAATGCTTCGAAGGTGACTTTACGACCGTGAGGACTCAATCAATGAATACCACGGAGATCATCCACAGGCACCTTGGGCGATCTGATTGGTTGAAGTTAACACCCACCAGCGGTGATAGACAGATGGGTCATCCAATCACCTGCCAAGTAGCTTGGAAAAAGTGCCCGCCTCCGTCAGCGGGTCGACTGGTTTAGTGAAACCTATGTGGAGCTATACCGTCCATCTGGCAGCGTCAGGTTACCAAAATGGTATCACACTTGCATGTTCCTTGAATTAAATGTGGCCTCTATTCCACCAACACGAGTCTAACAAGTCATCACTCTGTCTTCCAGGTGGAGCAGCACCAGTGTCGTGGTTCCTGTCTCATAAATGTCCACCTGCCCTGACATTTGTATGGGTCTTTCTCCTCAGCCAAAGGTGAGGTAATGCTCTCTCTCCAAACAGGTCTGCTGTGATGTATTGTTACCAGTGGGTCCAGCATCCTCCATTACTCACACCAGATGGGAAAAGTGTGTGTGTGTGTGTGTGTGTGTGTGTGTGTGTGTGTGTGTGTGTGTGTGTGTGTGTGTGTGTGTGTGTGTGTGTGTGTGTGTGTGTGTGTGTGTGTGTGTGTGTGTGTGTGTGTGTGTGTGTGTGTGTGTGTGTGTGTTTTAGATCTGTCCTGACGTTAGTTGAATACAGTGGATGTTATCAAGACACAGTACATCCTACAAATAAAAGTACATACGTTGCATCCACTAGGTTTATTGACAGTCCCACAACCATCACAAAGCGCTAGACTGAGGAATGGATATCTTTGATTTCATCTTTGGTCAAGTCCAACAAAACTATGAATCAAGGTACAGTATCTAATGCTGTACAATCTTGCTTCCCCCAAGCAATTTCATATACTTTTATTACCTTTTTATATATTTTATTTTCTATTATATTAACAACTTACATTACATTATTATAGAACAACATATTACGAACAAGACAAACTCAGACACAGGAAAATAAATACATGCATCATCGACATTTATCATTACAACGTGGTGCTACCAGCCCATATACTTTTATTACTTAAAGCTATAAAGCTATAGCTATATAGCTTTATTACTTAACGCTATAGACAAGATGGACTGTTCCAGGAAATTAATAGTCCTTATCAATTCAAAAACATTTGACTTCATTACTGTCACCGGCTACATTCCAGAAGAGAATGAAATTGATTAGCATTGATTATCTTAGTAGCTAGCTGCTACCTTTTTTGGCACAGAGCCATGGCTGCTATACCAATTCACCATTGAGATTAATGGGGGTCAAGTTAGCCCTTTGTTAAATCCTCGTTTACTGCCGTGAAACAAAATGGCTTCCAGCGGATCAGTATAAAACAGACACAATCACCGCTGTTGTGTCTTATTCTGGGTTTCTTTTACACAGATCCGAAGCAACTGTATGTGCCCAAGATCTTTCCAAACCACAATAGCGCCCTTTTGCTTCGTGAAAAATGCCCTTCGGCTATTCCAAAGTACTGATGTTCTTGTTTCAAAGGGGGTAAAGTAAAAGTTTTGTTGCCACCTGATAAACCATTCTAGCCTTGAAGTTGGTTGCCTGGGAGCTGTAAACTGAAGTTGAACCTAGTGTGTGGAAGCAGTTGTTTGGAGCCAGCCTATTCTTTGGTCTCTTTGACAAAAGGACTCGCTTTAGCGGTTGATTTACTGGAACGAGTCGCGATGTTGTTCTTTCGCTGCTGAGGTTAATCTTGTTTCTGGACACTAAAACCGGTCATTTGCGTATCTTGGCCGCAGCTGAATGGTGAAAAAAATGGTATCTAGACTCCGGCTGTGGGTTTTTCCCCCCTGTCTCTCTCTCTCTCTCCGTCTTGTACTTTTGTTTCATAGCGCTGAGCTGAGCTATGGCGCTGGCTGTTCTCAGGAGGCAGTACATCACCGGAGAGGCATCTGTGCATCTCTGCCAGGAGTTACGGCCTGACCCGGGATGAGATATGAGCTCTACGGCTTGACGAGGCGAGGAAGGGGGGGCGGAGATTTATCAAAGATGTGCAAAACAAAATTCACGCAAGATGCAAAGACAGCCAGCCTCTGAAATGTGGTTACTGAAAGCACTGGAGCAATGGTTAAATATAAACCCCCTCCCCACCCTGCAGGATATGTCCCCCCCGGCCCCCCCCCCCCCCGCCCCCGCTTGGTACCTTCTCTTCTATCTCCCTGAGCGATCGCTATCATCTCCTGCCACACGCCACCTCTGGCTCTGACCACCTCAACTAACACGCTCAGCTAAAAGCACAACTTTGTTGCTAGTTTGTTATTCCGCCCTCACATTTCCATTTGTGCTCCTATAGTGCCCTCCACACCGAGCGAGTCCCTTCCTCTATGATTGATCAAGGTGGGAATGGTTAGCCATCTGTGGAGCGACTGTTAGCAGCAGATTGGCTTGAAGAGGGTTCACGGCACGGCCACACACTCACTCGCTCCTTAAACACGCTACAATTCAACCTGCACTAGTTCAGCCGATGCTGTTTTAGTACTTTTTGAATTTGAGCCTACATCCACCTATTATTTATCAAGGTATAGGTTTTTTTTTTATTCTTTGCAGAGAAGGCCTTTTCAGAGTTTCTGTTATACGATATTATACAGTGTCTTGAAAGTACAAACTGGGATGTGATCACATAGGTCATAGGACGTTGTTTTGAGCCCGTCTTCAGTTCCTGCCCAAGTTAACAGCAGAAATCAATATGTTTGCAGCCTGGTTAAAAAACAACAATATTCATTAACTGTACTGAATTATTCACACATTTATACAGTTTATGGCTGCAAAAAGAAGTCTGATTACCGTACGGGTATATAAAAGTCTTTGGGAAAGCCTACTTACTTGATTTATGACCTCAGTAATAATCACTTACCGAATGAGTTCATGTCTCAATCACTAGTTTCCAGTCTTCTTCAATACAGCATTATGTTCATTTTGTAAATTATGCTCCCATTTAGAAATAGATGATAAAGCGGACTATGATTTGGGGGTGTGATTGACAGGTCGCCTGTCCAGTGATCACGCAGCTTGCCGATCACAGACCAATCCTCTCATCCAAGATGGCGACGGGCAAAACGCCAAAACTCGAGGCTTCAAAACGGGAGTCCACAAACCAATGGAGGACGTCACGTGGCTATATCTATATTTTTACATGATCTATCTGTGGTGTGACGCAACGCTCCTCCTGCCCTTTAGCGCACAGCTGTGATTGCATTTGGGCAGGGGAGCAAAGTGAATCGTAACCGGGGAGATTTTCGTGACCTTTTTAAATACAACTTTTTGCAGCTCCCCTTCAGTTATACGTATGTAACCTTCTCATCAGCCTCAGCATCGGGGAAAGTCCAGGGTTTGACAAGGGTAGTTTGTGGGAGGTTGGGCTTGTAAGCCTGACTGACTGACTAAACGCTCGTGGGACTAGGTTAACGGGGCTGACTTAAGGACCGTGCCGTTATCCATCCAGGAGCCTTCCCTCCCCAAATCAAGGTCACCCCACCTTCAATCCTTGGCTCTCCAAAAATGGCCTTGGTTTAATGATCTCTCGTGAGCCTGACTATGAAAGGCCATTTTAATAGCGTGGGAATGCATATTCATCTGCTGGCAAGGGGCCAATTATGGTTGACTGTCACCGTGTGAGCACACCGAGTGTGCACTGAAATGACGTGTCCAAAACCTATAGGTTTCACCGTTTCAACTCTCTCTTTATTTGCTCTTGCCTTTTTGTCAATGAACTTCAAATGTAAGAAAGAAACCGTCTGTATCAAAGATCACTGTATGTTTTACATACAGTAATGTATATCTTCCTTATATATTTTAGGTGATAAATTCAAGTGAAATTCAATTTTGTTTCAGCAGCGCCATTAGCCTACATCACCATTCAAAACTGGCATACGGTATCTCAAGTCCCTTATTCGGATTTCCTTCTCCGTAACATAACTATTTTTGGGGGGAAACCTAGGAATCTTTTCTTTGATTTTAAATTGAGCTCTGTGGACACCGCATGTTCTATGTGCATGTCTAGACAAAATTTCAAACAAGGATCTACATGACTAGATTGATGAAAGGTTCCATATCTGCAGGTGCGTTCAGCGTTATTCCCACAATCTCTCACTGGGACACAGTGAGATGATTGTTTTGACACAGCGTGCTACCTGTCCATGGAGTAACACATCTGACATTTTCACACTCCTCCCTAATCAAGGTTATAGGTGTTCCAACTCCCACCGGGGCCGCCCATTCTCTCCTCGCTGTATGCACTCATGATGGCACTTTGGATTACAGTGTTCACCAAAATGGCATATATTATAACAAAGTAACTTGGCTCAGACCCATTGCACAACACTCCAGTTGAATGGAAAGTAAAAAAAAAGTTGTGTTTTGAAAGTTGGTCCTCGTCCTGACTCTGCCAGTGCTGTTGAATGTGCGGAGGAGGACTTTTAATAAGCCGGCCTCAGCCAGGAGTCACAGGCACTGTCTCTAAGGCCACACAGGCCCACAGCCATGGACTCAACAGCTTTCTCACTAATGCACTACTTTATTCTCACCCCCTCCACCTCTCTCTCCATCCCCCTGTCTCTCTCTCTCTCTTTCTCTCTCTCTCTCTCTCCATCTCTCTCCCTCTCTCTCTCTGTCTCTCCATCTCTCTCCCTCTCTCTCTCTGTCTCTCCATCCCCCTCCCTCTCTCTCTCTCTCACTCTCTCTCTCTCTCTCTCCATCTCTCTCCCTCTCTCTCTCTCTCTCTCTCTCCATCTCTCTCCCTCTCTCTCTCTCTCTCTCTCCATCTCTCTCTCTCTCTCCATCTCTCTCTCCATCTCTCTCTCTCTCTCCATCTCTCTCTCTCTCCATCTCCCTCTCTCTCTCGCTCCATCTCTCTCTCCATCTTCTCTCTCTCTCTCTCTCTCTCTCTCTCTCTCTCTCTCTCTCTCTCTGACACCTTTGGGGAACCGGTCTTTTGTTTTCATTTGAAGGAAGAGGCACCACTGGCCCACAGCCCAGTGATCCACAATGGCCTGTTTTCCAAAATAATTAAGATCGAGGAGAATTTATTAAAGTTAATCACGCTTTCTCTTTTTTTAAGTGCAAATACATACACAATTTTATTTCGTTGCCCTAGCTGCCCATTTATCTTTTTTTTTTTTTTTTTTACATGTTTAATAGATATTAATCGATATAATACAAGAGAATCGTGAACCCAGGTAACATTGAGACCATGTAGTCTGGAAAATTATTTTCTTGTCAGCCAGTCCCTCAGCTTCAGGAAGTGTGCAAGTATTGTTTATAACTCATTTTGATTCATTGAGTGGTCAGAAAGAATCTGAGGCTGTTGTTTATGGTTCTCTGCAGCACAGAGGGCGTATTAGTGGGCCAGGGAATAAGACTTTAATAAGTTAATGGACAGCCTGTGTGAGAAGAGCTTCTCTTACGTCTGGATTTTGGCACCGCCGCAGCGCGAGTTCGACGGGAGAGGAGCTGAGACGGATTCGCCGCTACGCAGCCCGACTCCGGCCCCGCCGTGGAATTTCCAATCCTTTTACGTAATCGCCGACTGCATGATGAAGCCTTCGAGGCCTGCCCATCCGCGCTTCCTAAAGATACGAGTCAAACCTTCATCACAACATGTCATTTCACCCTCTTTAGAAGATTGCATGTTGGGCTTTATTGAGCAGTGGAGGAATGAGTGCGGAGATGGAGGCGTGGTTGGAGCTAAAAAGTGGCTATTTGGAGAGGCGCCGGATGTGAATGTGGATTGGCTCCACTGCTCCGCGGAGCCAAGGTCACTGTGTATTTTGCTGCACACTCTCTACTTGCCACTTTAAATGTACTCACATTCAGTCACTGGTGCTACATTAGTGAGAGTATATACACAATGTACCAAGGCTTTTGGACCGACTGGCCTGTTTCAGTGGGATTGTTTTGTATGGTATTCAGTATAGGTGTGTGGGGGGGGGGGGGGGTCGATACAGCATAGTATCGCAATATTTTCTGGGCAATATATCGTATCGTATTGAATGCCAAGTATCGTGATATTTTATTATACAAAATGTCAAGTGCATGCAACATTTCAACACGTTCTCACTCCGACCACGTAGCATATTGACGCTTTGTCCCGTCCCTTATGCGCCACTTGTTACTAACATGGTACCCTTGAGCGACCCATGAAACGACTTGGGCTTTCCGACTAAACTCAATGCAAACCCATAGAAGTCAACTTTGACGCTTATGGCAACTGCTCCCCCATCAGCCTAACTGCTCGTCCATTAGTCAACTGCTCACCATTAGCATCTGGGGGGAGGTTAGGTTTAGGCGTGGGAGGTGGGAGAGGTTAGGTTTAGGGTCTGGGGGAGGTTAGGTTTAGGCATGGGGTGGGAGAGGTTAGGGTTAGGGTCTGGGAGAGGTTAGGTTTAGGCATGGGGTGGGAGAGGTTAGTTTTAGGGTTAGGGTCTGGGAGAGGTTAGCTCCTCCAGACCCTAATGGGCGAGCAGTTGACTAATGGTGGAGCAGTTAGGCTAATAGGGGAGCAGTTGCCATAAGCGTCAAAGATGACTTCCATGGGTTTGCATTGAGTTTAGTCGGAAAGCCCAAGTCGTTTCATGTGTCGCTCAAGGGTACCATGTTAGTAACAAGCGACGCTCAAGGGACAGGACAAAGCGTCAATATGCGACGCGCTCAGAGTGAGAACGGGTTGAACATTTATGACAGGTTTTTGTTTTGTTTTGAAATTTATGACAGTCTGTCTGCTTGACAATCCAATTTTGCGGCAACAAAAATGATTGAAGTGAGATGAACAGACTGGAAACTTGATCTCATCATTAGATAAAACACATGTTGACAAAGTTTTTTCCTTTGGGGACATCATTTGCAGTTGAAAAGTTAAAAAAGTTGAAAAGTTAATAACAATATACCGCAATATCACAATACTATCATATCGTGACTTAAAGATAATATCGGATCGTGGGGCGTCTGGTGATTCCCACCACCCTTAGTATTCAGGTGTAATGTTTACAGCTTTGTTCAGTAACTCCGTGCTCCTGAGTAGGAGAGGGAGAAGGTGCACTTCAGCACCTCAGCGTGTGTGAGGGATGACTGTGGGCGTTTTATTAAATGGTCACAAATTGCACACGCCACTCCAAGAGGATTGCTCTCTCCAGTCTGCCACATTACCGCATTTTCCCTTTCACTCTATTACATTGAAGAGTGATACAGTCAGTGGCGTGCCTCCTCTGGGATTCTTCTCTGGTATTGCTGCAGAGAACTTGGATTCTAGGTCTGGTGTTAGAATTGGTCGCCATCCACTTCCATCACTGTATAATTTCTTCTATTTCCAGAGTCTGTTGCATTTCCAAAATCGATGCCACAGGTGTTGATTAGTAAACCAGACAGACAGAAGATATTTGTCTGCTCCAGCATTTTTCCACACATGGGAAAATAGGCTATTTGTCATCCTCGTGCCCTTCATACACGTTGGATCCTGTGTTATTTGCCGCCGCAGCGGAGGGTGGCGCCGGCATCGAGGTGGCGAGGAGCGTGACTAACCCGGGGGATGTCCTCTCCTGTGTGTGTGTGTGTGTGTGTGTGTGTGTGTGTGTGTGTGTGTGTGTGTGTGTGTGTGTGTGTGTGTGTGTGTGTGTGTGTGTGTGTGTGTGTGTGTGTGTGTGTGTGTGTGTGGCCGTCCTTCACACCTCACGCCTGATGGCGAGCGCACAGCCACAGTCAATTCCAAAGTGGTGTTGCATAGGTCTCAGTGTATTATGATCATATAGTGTGTATAGACGTTTTTGTTTTCTTGTGTTCAGACATGTCTGAACACAAGAAAACAAAAACGTCTATGTATAAATGAAGACATGATGAACATCATTGAACATATAGTGTGTAGTTTAGATTATTATTTTTATTATTATTATTATAATTATTGTTATTATTATTATTATTATTATTGTTGTTATTCTTCTTATTTTTTCGCCTTGGCCGCATGGCACATCTTCATTGTGTGTGTGTGTGTGTGTGTGTGTGTGTGTGTGTGTGTGTGTGTGTGTGTGTGTGTGTGTGTGTGTGTGTGTGTGTGTGTGTTATTGTGCTGCTCACTCTCTGCTTGTCCAGCACCAGTGTGGAGGCTTTAGGATGCTGGTTCTCTCGGCCTCAGGCTAGATGCTGCTTCAAGGCAGACAGGTAGACAGCTCATCAAGATGACTGACAAGTGTCAGGGCGCAGATCCATGCACAGACTTCTAAAATGGCAGGTGCTCAAATGGGGGAAGAACTGTAATGGCGTTCTCCAGCACCACCAATACCAAAACTGACCAACAACTGAGCACCTTGAAAGGTCGAGCCCCCCTGGGGTCACCCTGGGGGTGGGGGTGGGCGTTAAAAATAAATAAAAGTTGAAATCCATTCTCACGGATAACCGTACCCACTTCCTAAACCGTATTGACCACCTGAGGGAGGGGAGGGCGGGACTGATGGTGAAAAGTTGTGTTTTATAGCTGCAGTCAATTCTAGTCAAATATAAACTTTTATTAATAATAAAAAATAAACTGTGTGACATGTGGTTCTGAAAAGTGGGACTTTAAGAGTCTTCACTACTCCATAAAAAAAAAAAATGAGAATGATCCCAATTGATCCAAGCTCAAAAGGGATGCTTTCATGTGTCAGCCTTTGTGTTCATGATACGTCTGTAACCTCAAAGTCTTCACTGGCCTCACATGGATTCTCTGCTTCAAGAGCAAATTGCTTAATTCCGGGTCTTATATAAGAGTTAGGGCTTAAGAGACCCTCTAATTGTATTTCAATACGGTGTTTAATTTTCATTGCCTTTTCTCTGTCATTAAGAATAAAAACGCCTGACAAAGAATGCACGAGGGCACTGAACAAAGCCTTCATATGTACCAAAGGAGAGAAACAGGGAAATTATTAGTGTGCCTGTAGTACTGTAAGGGCAATGCTTTGTTCTCAGTCAGAGGCAATGAGGAAGATCCTCCTCAGAGTGCCTCCCAACTGGATCAATGAGGAAGATCCTCCTCAGAGTTCCATCCCAGCCTGACATGTTTGATGCCAGTGTGCTAATGTACAGTATGCTGTTAATTGTGAAAGGGGGGAAAAAACGCTGCAATCCAACTGATTAAAATCTTCTCACACAATTTGAATTCCCTCTAATTGTCGCTGGAGATGCTTGGGGAATGTTTTGCGTTGTTGCGGGTGGTGTTGTTGCGGGTGGTGTTGTTGTGGGTGGTGTTGCTACGCGTTCCCACTACGCTTCAACTGATTCTTATTCTTATTCTTACTATTTTAATCAAATCTTTAAGAGAGAGAGGGAGGGTCGTGCGACACCTGGCCAGAGCTCTGCCCACGTGGATTGTTCAACTTGAACTTCCCGTTATTTGGCCGCCTGCAACACGGCAGACCGGAGACGTTTCTCAACTGAACTTAATTTAACTCTACAATTCAGCCGCAGATATTTGCAATTAAATTATGACTATTCCTAATTCCAGTTCAGGCTATCTAGGCTACAACGTCATTCTGACTCGTTCAAACTTAATTTACTGTAAGTTATCTGTAATGAGAAAGTACATACACACGAATGGCACAACTGACGTCATTTGTCCTTGGAAGAATGTCATTGTGGATAAATGTTCTTTTTGACTAGGACGAATTTAATTACGGATATCACATATCCAGTCTAGCTATTAAATGTTAAAACAGCTTGCCATATGTACTGCATGTGTCCTTATGAACTCTGTGTGTGTGTGTGTATGTGTGTGTGTGTGTGTGCGTGTGCGTGTGCGTGTGTGTGCGCGTGTGTGTGTGCGTCTGTGTGTGTGCGTGCGTGTGCGTGCGTGTGTGTGTGTGTGTGTGTGTACGTGCGTGTGTATTGCAGTCTGTGTGTGATAGGGAGGAAAGGAGGTGGGTCTCTTCTTAATATCAGGCTGTCGCCACACTGTACTGGAATGTTAATTGGTATGACTGGTCTGCCTCTGAGATAAGGCCCAGGGCCGGATCTAATAACCCAAAGACCAGGATGACCCACTGCTGCCTCCCAACCATGACTGGAGAGAGGGAGAGAGAGAGGGAGAGAGAGAGGGAGGGAGGGAGGGAGAGAGAGAGGGAGGGAGAGAGAGAGAGAGAGAGGGAGGGAGGGAGAGAGAGAGGGAGGGAGAGAGAGAGGGAGGGAGAGAGAGAGGGAGAGAGAGAGAGAGAGAGAGAGAGGGCAAAGGGGGGGGGTTACTGGAAGCCCTGCTCTTCCTCTCTTCCCCACACGACTCTGCATCTCCTCTCCTCACAACAGAGATTTAAAAAAAGCAGGAGTGTTAAGAAGTGTGTTGGAGCGTGAGGTGATTCAATAGCAGACTCAAAGCACATGTATTATTAAGACTGGAGCGGCGAGGTTTTGATGTTATGGTAATGAGAAGCCTTTTGCTGCTACAAATCTAGACATCATTTGAATAATTTCTCTTCCCTCCTTTTCACCCCCTCCTCCTCCACTCTTCTTCTGCCCCTCCCTCCCGCTCTCTTCCGCTCTCCCTCAGCTCCTCCTCCTCCTTCTTCTTCTTCTTCTTCTTCTTCTCCAATCTACCTGGTTGCTACACATTGGAGATGGTGTGTCAGGGTGGTGATGGCAGATGAGGCAGCAGCCACATAGAAGTTCAGCCAGAGACCTTTAATATAGGTAGTGACACCCCAACTACCAGTCACTTCCTGTATCTGTGCGATGGCGGTTTCGCCTAGCTGTGCCACGCCCCCTTAGGAGACTGGTCAGCCAATGAAGGTTCATGCCATTGACAGACAGCGAATCACAAGCTGATAACACGCCCATTTAGGAGACCGGAAGCTATTCCATTTCTTACAATTGGCGGAGCCTGGAGTGTGGTGTCTCTATCTAATAAAGTTCTCTTGCTCAGCACAAGCCTCTGACCAGACAGGCCGTCGTCGCAAGGAAAACAACAACATTGGTCGATCTTCAAGCGGGTTAAAACGACTGATGTTTACAAATGCGGCCTCTTGCGGTCATGTGAGTAACCTCTGGCGGTCTTTAGCATAACGACAGTCTGATATTGAATTAGCTCGCTGACACATAAGGGGGAAGGGGTGGGATTGGGGGACTGGTAACTTCCTCGTCTTTCCACTTTCTCGACATGAGAGACTTCCCGACATGTTCTGTTTTGAACCATAACCCAAAACATAACCCTAACCTTATATTTGGGCTTACGGCATCTGAATGGAAGAATGGAATTAACATGCAAACGTGGGTGTAAGCAAGAACAACAACAACCGGACGGACAAACCCGTCTTTATTTGTCACACAGACAGCCACAACACATGCATGCATTGGAGCCACATGCACACCCATGCTGATGGTGGCTGGTGAAATACAGCTTGTTTAACCCAGACAAGGTATGTCCTTTCCTCCGGGGGGCAGCCAGGAGCAGTGGGCAGCTTTCAGCGTACAGCGCCCGGGGACCATCTTCTGTCGTCGTTGTTGGTCAGGCGGCGATCTTCTTGCATGTTTTTAATGGGGGTTTCATATATGGAGGAAATCGTGGGGGAGCAGGAGCACAGGGAGAACATGCAATCTCCACACAGAAAGGCCCTTTAGACGAGATAGCCCACCTGGCCACCAGGCACCGAAGATAATGGGGGGACACACTCTCTGCGCCACAGCGTCCCAGATGGGAATCGAACCCAGGACCTCCTTGCTGTGAGGCGACAGCGCTACCGCTGTACCACCGTGCCCCAGATACTGATGCAACTTTATGCAATTTGACATTTTGTAACAGCAATATACAGGCAATGCATACTTGTGTGGAGTGAAAACATTGCATTAGAGTAAACCTAATGTTGCACGTGGAAGGTGAACTTCAAAACGTGCTTAAACACACTTTGCAAACTAGTCCCTACAATGAAGCTGATGCCGCGAGGCACGAACGAGCCTGTTGGGTTGGGAACTTGACCTCCTCAGGACGGGAGGGCAGGGCTAATGGTCTGCTTCAAGGGGAAATTGGTTTATTGGGTCTTATATAAGAGTTAGAGACCGTCTAATTATATTTCAATACTGTATTTAATTTTCATTGCGTTGAAACTTTTCACTCTGTCATTAAAAATAAAAACACTTGACAAATAATGCATGAGAGCATTGAACCTTAATAAGTACCAAAGGAGAGAAATTGGGAATGTATTAGTGTGTCTGTATTCACGGGGATGCTTTGTTCTCAGTCAGCTACCCTCCTCAGATTGCTTCCCACTCCTACATGTTTTATGCCAGTGTGGCTATGCTATAAATCAATTCAGGTTCAGGGCTGCACATAGAGAGCCAGTGTAGAATTGATCAATTATATAATAAATATGTAATTAAACAAACTGCATCTTATTGAAGATGACAACAATGACTAACTGATATCTGATTTTTAATAGAAATGTATATAATATCAGCTTAATATACAGTATCTGCTAGAAGTAACTGATATAATATTGTGTATTATGCTTGCATTTATGTGCAAATCCATATGGGGTTGTTTAGTTATGATATGCTGAGGCCAGAATATCAGCGGGACAGATGACACACTCAAGTGTGTGACAGTGGGAATGTGAAAAGGCAATCGTGCCATGTAAGGCAGAGTCTGCAGGTTTTCTTTTTCATAGAGAGGCAAAGTGAACGTCACTTCCTGCTTCAGCACTGTACCAGAGATTTTCTTCCGCAATTTATTTTCCCATAGACATTTCGTAAAATGCTTATAAAAATAGTTTTACTTGGTCAAACCAAACGGTTCAGCTATATTTAGAATCGGGAGAGACCATATAACATTTCACTCGGACCAAAACTTATATATATATATATATATATATATTTTTTTTTAAACCAGCATTCTTTTTTACGTTTTAGTCAGAGTGAAATGTTATGCGATCTCTCCTGTTTCTAAATATATCGGTACTGTTTGGTTTGAACAAGTACAACTATTTTTATAAGCATTTCACGAAATGTCTATGGGAAAACAATGGCGAATGAAAATCTCTGGTACAGTGCTGAAGCAGGAAGTGACGTTCCACTTTGGCTCTCTATTACAGCTGGTGGTCTCCGGACCCCACGTTGAGAACCACTGGGTTACACAACCTGCAGACCTGATTGGCTGTCCCAGGCCCCACAGCCTCCATTCCACCGCACGCATGTACAGTATGTAACCAAGGCAACGAGCACTCGCAATATTTTCCAAAGTACTTGAAAATGTCGTCACTTTCAAACTGTCGGCAGCGGTGAGTGGTGCTGTGTGTCGGCTGCTTTCATCTCCAGGCCTCCTTCTGACAGAAAGTCTATGTTGCCTCTAGTTTAGATCAAGCCTGATGCTGCACCTTCTCCTTCTGATGCCTGGGAATGTTTTAGCCTAGCTATAGATTCACCCAAAACCATTTTGAGCACCATCAACCACACAAAAAATGAAAGGTCATTCAAATAAGACACTGAAAGGTAAATGTGTTGTCTGGCTATTGTAAGCATATTCCCATCGACTCAGCATCGACAGCAAAAGTATGATGATATCAAACCTAGAAATCAAAACTAAAAATCAGAAAATAGAGAAAAAATATGAATTTGGAGGAAAATAAGAATGGATTCCATAGAGGCCTACATAGTGTGTAGTGCACACTGCACACACACACACACACACACACACACACACACACACACTACAGTACACACACAGCCAGCGTCTCGGGCTTCCACTTGGCAGTAGTCTAGTCATGGCTGTTCCTATATTATGAAGCTTCAGAGCTATGTAACTCCCTGTACACCCGGCAAGGCAGAGCTATGTAACTCCCTGTACACCCGGCAAGGCAGAGAGCTATGTAACTCCCTGTACACCCGGCAAGGCAGAGCTATGTAACTCCCTGTACACCCGGCAAGGCAGAGCTATGTAACTTCCTGTACACCCAGCAAGGCAGAGAGCTATGTAACTTCCTGTACACCCGGCAACGCAGAGCTATGTAACTCCCTGTACACCCGGCAAGGCAGAGCTATGTAACTCCCTGTACACCCGGCAAGGCAGAGCTATGTAACTCCCTGTACACCCGGCAAGGCAGAGAGCTATGTAACTCCCTGTACACCCGGCAACGCAGAGCTATGTAACTCCCTGTACACCCGGCAAGGCAGAGAGCTATGTAACTTCCTGTACACCCGACAAGGCAGAGAGCTATGTAACTTCCTGTACACCCGACAAGGCAGAGAGCTATGTAACTTCCTGTACACCCGGCAAGGCAGAGAGCTATGTAACTTCCTGTACACCCGGCAAGGCAGAGCTATGTAACTCCCTGTACACCCGGCAAGGCAGAGAGCTATGTAACTTCCTGTACACCCGGCAAGGCAGAGAGCTATGTAACTCCCTGTACACCCGGCAAGGCAGAGAGCTATGTAACTTCCTGTACACCCGACAAGGCAGAGAGCTATGTAACTTCCTGTACACCCGGCAAGGCAGAGAGCTATGTAACTTCCTGTACACCCGGCAAGGCAGAGAGCTATGTAACTCTCCCTGTACACCCGGCAAGGCAGAGCTATGTAACTCTCCCTGTACACCCGGCAAGGCAGAGCTATGTAACTCTCCCTGTACACCCGGCAAGGCAGAGCTATGTAACTCCCTGTACACCCGGCAAGGCAGAGCTATGTAACTCCCTGTACACCTGGCAAGGCAGAGAGCTATGTAACTTCCTGTACACCCGACAAGGCAGAGAGCTATGTAACTTCCTGTACACCCGGCAAGGCAGAGAGCTATGTAACTTCCTGTACACCCAGCAAGGCAGAGAGCTATGTAACTCTCCCTGTACACCCGGCAAGGCAGAGAGCTATGTAACTCTCCCTGTACACCCGGCAAGGCAGAGAGCTATGTAACTCCCTGTACACCCGGCAAGGCAGAGCTATGTAACTCCCTGTACACCCGGCAAGGCAGAGAGCTATGTAACTCCCTGTACACCTGGCAAGGCAGAGAGCTATGTAACTTCCTGT
>NC_139631.1:1530018-1537518 GCF_964638095.1 Poromitra crassiceps | reverse complement strand
TCACATTCAAACGTGAATATTTGACACCTTAACCAATAAAACAGCAGTCTGCAATGCCAAAAAGGCAGAGGTAACATTTATTTTGTCCAATATTGTTACTCAACTCTCAGATGAGGTATACAAAATATTGTCCTTGTATGTGTTGTTGAGATGTCTCTGCACCAAGTGATTCTCGTTCCAATTCAGATTCTAATTGAATGCACTGGCGAATCCCGACAAGTCACCTTGTTTCGAGAGCTTGTGGCGCCGAGAGGGGCGGAGCCATCCCGCTCGCCAGGCTGGGGAGTCCCCGGGGAGTGCATGCAGCATGAACTCACGTCGCAGGCAAGCTCCCTGGGAGATGTCGCCTGTAGAAACTAGACTTCCATTTCTGTATGGGTGATGCGAGTAGCATGACTCATACGCCACGCCGCACCGCGCCGCGCCGTGTGTGTGCCGTGCCCCCCGAGGACGCCCCGAAATAAGAAGCCTGCAACTCCGAGCGAGGAAAAACAATAAAGGGCATCTGCATAAGTGCGACTCATGAATGTCAGATTCAACCATGCATGACTCACACACTCAGAAGGCCAAAGGAGAACTACAATCACCGTATACCTTCTGTGAGTCCTTTGTTTTGGATCAACTTAACATTTGGGATTTATTAAGGAGTCTGGGAAGGCTGTTGCAGATTTAACTGTCAGCACTTTGATCAAAGCGATTCGGATGAGCCCTCCTGTCTAAGCAAACACAGTCTCAACCCCTTTTCCAGCTAAGATACGAGCTTAATTGGTTTTGGTGAAGAACTCCAGCTGCTGACTCTGATCACCCAGCAGCAGCTGAAGTGCCTCCCAGTAACGGGGCATTTGAGCTGCGTACTGTACATCATTTTCAAATTGGATGGCCCTGTCCCTAGTTTGCCTTCATTTCCCTAGATGCTTCCGTAATTGTCGCTCCCTAAATGCTGTTTGGTTCCCGTTACCGTCTCGGCCCGGCGTCCATCTCTGCTATTGACTTCATGCCAGGAATCATTTGCCTCATTTACTGTGCTAAACAAAACCATCCCATGATCCAGAGGTGACAGCCTGCCCGTGGGTTTACGGTTGCAGACCTATTGTTTCCGAAAGGTGGTATTATCTATCTTTGTTCCGCACGCAGCCACGGTATTTAATTTGACTGTAGAAATACGAGACGCGCTGATCACGACCTGATATCTATTTGTGAAATCTTTCTTTCAACACGACCTTCGTTATCAGATGCTTTGGCGTTGTTCTCTTTTCTTTTTTGCGATTCGACTCCCGTGATTGGATTGCTCTTGCCTCTGTGTGCCGTCAGCGCGGCACGGTGCCTCTGCTCCATATAATAAGACTTATTTCACAGCCATTTGCACCACAAAGAAGTCCCTCTTTACCGATCGATACTGTACAATGTGCGTGTAATCGTGTTTCTCGTTAAACATCGCGCGGCAGCAGAGGAAAGAAGCTCGCCAAGCTCCAAATGTGCCAGACGGCCTCCTTAAGATATCCATCAATATCCAGCGTGTACTCGTTAACTGTAAATCAGTGTGATCTATCTCCAGCGCTGGTTTTCGCTTTGGGCTTTTCTGCAGTTTTGTGTTGTGTTTTGGCTTGATAGACACACTTCTTAAAGTGTTTTCACAGGTGCGATTGGGATGTGTGCCAGCCAGTTGTCATGGAGACAGATCGGCCACAAACATGTGTGGCGGATGATCCTGCTTGATGAATGAGCCTGGGCTCGCACCCGCTCAATCAATGCCACTTCCTGCCTCGGCCTCCTCCTCCTGCAGGTTGCGCTAACACAGTTGCTCAGCCACCATAACAATGCCTGCGTTTACATGCACAGAGTAACACGGCTGTTTCCTGTGCTCCGGGTTAAGATCTTATTTGTGTTAGACTGTTAACGTGTTGATCACCTGCTATAGTCCCTTTTCACAGGGGCCATTTTGTGTTGAAAAGGCATTGGTGTTTTGCTTGCACCTGTGTTTACCCTGCCATTTTGCAAAATGGCCCCCGTGAAAAGGGTCTATTGCGCTTCCATGAAATTACCAATTAACGGTATTCCTGTCCCCTACTCCTTTCTTCATTGACTGAACAATACTCAATCAAAATGTAAACCATAACACTGGCTGAGTTTGAGTTTGCACAGAAAACCAAAGAGAAAGGAGGTTTGTCCCACAATAACATAAAACAAACCCATTCAGTACAATGATTTGATCAGGTCAATAGATGTGATCTGACAAAGATCAATATAGGATGGAAATGAATAGAGTTCATACTGGGCGACGGGCCAACAACTGCTACAGTACTTATCCATGCCGCTGTAAAGTTGACCCATTTAATATAGGGGTAAGCCAGACATTTTAACCAGGTTTGTAGTTATGATGTTCACATCGTGTTGACCTAAAACTAGGTTACTGACATAAACCAGTCTGATTATCCTCAGTGTGTGTGTATGTGTGTGTGTGTGTGTGTGTGTGTGTGTGTGTGTGTGTGTGTGTGTGTGTGTGTGTGTGTGTGTGTGTGTGTGTGTGTGTGTGTGTGTGTGTTAATAGTCCACATTTATAGTTACAGTATATATATATGGCTCTTAATCCTTTCAGGTCCTCTCAGTGTAACTGTGTGTTGTGCTGTGTGTGTGTGTGTGTGTGTGTGTGTGTGTGTGTGTGTGTGTGTGTGTGTGTGTGTGTGTGTGTGTGTGTGTGTGTGTGTGTGTGTGTGTGTGTGTGTGTGTGTGTGTGTGTGTGTGTGTGTGTGTGTGTGTGTGTGTGTGTGTGTGTGTGTGTGTGTGTGTGTTGTTTCAATCCTCTTGCAAAGAGCAGTGGTACATTTGATCCCGGGAGGGGAGGGGCGATGCAGCGCGTGACCCCAGAGGGGAGGCGAGGCAGTGCAGAGTCGATGGAAATGTACCGCTTCAGCTGCACAATCTGACAGAGCTAATGCAGCTATGATTCTCTACCTTCTGTGGCCAAACAAGCCCGCTGCAGCTTGGGCTGGCTCATGAGCGATCAGTTAGCCCGTCCTCCCTGTGTCTTCATCAGCGATCGGTTAGCCCGTCCTCCCTGTGTCTTCTGGCTCATGAGCGATCAGTTAGCCCGTCCTCCCTGTGTGTTCTGGCTCATGAGCGATCAGTTAGCCCGTCCTCCCTGTATCTTCTGGCTCATGAGCGATCGGTTAGCCTGTCCTCCCTGTGTGTTCTGGCTCATGAACGATCAGTTAGCCTGTCCTCCCTGTGTCTTCTGGCTGCTAAATAAATGCTCGCATTAGGCTGAGTGCTTACAAGATAAGATTGATTATTTAGCGTGTTAAACACACAGCGATCAGTGTAAATGTAAACGCGTCTGTTGGTCTAGCTTGGGACAACATGCATTACTTTTCAACACAGCATACAGTAGATTGTAATAACACCATATCTTGCATTCAGGGATGTAGTGGAGGGTAAAACCACCTAAGCTCGGTTCAGCCACCTTCTTATATGTAGAATAGAGTTGACCCACTTTTATTAATGCTGACACGCTCTTTCTAACCTTCATTCAATAGTCTCTCAAGCCAGTCTATCTCTTCCACAATCTTTGAATGCTCCAGAGACAGTCTGCACTTCCACCCACTAAAATTTGGACTGAGGAAGTTGTCATCTTCTAAAGAAAAAAGAAAAAACGCTTCACACCGGAAGAAAGTTCAATGGTATTCGGCCAATCACAAGTGGGGGAATGAGCAGATATCTCCCTTCGATGGTACATATTCGACCAATCACAAGTGGCGAAATGAGCAGATATCCCATCTTATTTTGACCGGATAGCCTTTGAGACAACTGAAGTACAGACAGGTAGGCGGGAGAATTTGTAAATTGCGAGAGTCTTGAGAGACTATTAATTCAACATCACAGTAAGTAGTATCAAGTACTGATCAAAGTAGTTATATGGAGATTTCTGCTCACAGTATTGGTTGTTTGCGTTATGATGAGCAGCACTGACTGGAGGTCAGACTTTCCCCACCTTTTATTTACGACTACATCACCGGCAGCATCGATATGTGTTGAGCTGACTTAAGCTTCGACAATAAGCAGATGCTATTAATTTGATATGCTGATACACTGATAACAATGTGGCCTTGCTGTTACTGCTTTCACTCCAAACCTGACACGATGCAAATTGCTTCCCATTGTACTTCTCTTCATTCATAACGGGGGTTAGGGCACTCGAGAGGCGTATGACTAGTCTGTTTGTATTGGCGCTGCTGAGAGCTGTGAAGGTCAATTACGGATGTCTAAACAGTGTTTCAAAATAATAATACAAAAAGCCATTCTCTCTGTGTCACTCTCCCCGCATAGGCTGTAATAACCTGGAGCTGGATCGTTAGGCTTATATTGTAGCCGTGAACCAATTACCACCGTAGATTAAATTTAAGACTTCAATCGCTCCCATAAAGGACATTTCAATTCCCAAGAATATAATTTGACAGGGAATTACATTAATAGCTTTTGAAATGCTAAGCCAATATTCACATCAGTATATCAAAATAACATTATACCATATGGACCGCCCCCACCCCCACCCCGACCCCCCATGCCTACCTGATAGTACTTGTATGGGTGTAAATCATCTATATTCTACACATTATGTGTTGAGCGAGTGAACCTGGGACATTCACAGTGCACTCAGTAATTCTTCTGCAGAGTCTCTCTGTCCACCTCAGGGGCCTCTGCTCGTCTCTGATGAGCCTCAGATATTAATTGCGGCTCCCGAACTGGCTGCCTGGCCTGCTCCACCCCATGTAGCTGAGAAAGCACTATTTAATCACCCAGAGAGTGCTGAGAGATTCTTCCGGGCTTTGCACAGATTAACAGGACATTACATCTAAATGAGAGGGAGAAAACGGTCTGAGGGTTTTTAAAGTCTCACTGGAGAGCCAGTCTTAAGGCCTTTTATTTTTGCTTAAAAGAATCTTGCCTGTATCCAGGAAAAAGGCAGAACCTGTTTGTGCCCCTTGATTCACATCCCAACCAATTAGGGCGGCAGATCGTTTCACCTATTTGCACACCTTCACCCAGTAGAGAGAATCGTGAAATCTCCCGCTAGAGTGCAAAGATGCAGACGATGTGCTCTCCATAGCACACGGCTGAGAACTGCTGGTGTAATGCCACAGGTGTACCTATATGGTTTTGTGATGTTTTGTGCTGCTGACAAATCGCCCGAGCCAACTTTCCCCCCAACCACATTTTTCTATTTTGCCGCGTCGATTTGTTTCCGTTGACATTTTTGTTAAATTTATGATGAATTTCCCTGCCCTGCACTGTAGCTGAACTTTGTTTGGCGTGCTCAAGGCAATTCCGCCCCATCAATGTCAGCAGGTGCTGCTGGCTGAAATCCCACCTGTCTGCCAAACAGAATCCGCCTCTCTCACTCTGAGTGACTCCTCTCCACTCTCGATCTCTCCTCTCTTTCACGCTCACTTGTTTGTCAGCGGTGATGCATGCCTGTCATGTGACTCCTATCACACAACAGCTATACTGTACATCGTGGCCCCGATAAAGCTGCAAACACAACAAAGGAAGTATGCAGAGCTTTACAAAGGGCTTTTTTTTGGATTCATCACTATGACTCCGGTAAACACTACCTACAATAGCCCTTTTGTAAACAAAACAGCCGGTAGTAGCTCGTCAACGGAAAATAGTGTTGTTTTCCAGAATAGTTAATGATTTCAATGCGTAAACAAGGATTTGATTGTCTCTCTGGTGAGGCCAATGTGCAAAGCCCTGACATTTGATGTTAAATTATAGCTATAAAACTCTGGGCAACACTGAGTTGCGCTTGTAGTGCCAAGCTGGCATCGGCTGTGGGATCTGTTCAATTATCTGGGGCGGTAAACTATCTGAGGTAAGGCAGAATAGCAATACTTTCCAGATCGCTAATCTTGGGGTTTTCGTTCTTTTTCTTTGATCTGGAATTTTACATTCATGTGTGCAGTGAGTGATGTGTTGTTGTGACCTTGAAAGCTGTGACGTGCAGTACACTTTTGAAAGGAAGCCTTTCTGTATTCTTGGAAAAAAAAAGAGAAAAAATCCGTCGCTGACTTGGAGTCAGATTGATTTTAGGTAGCCTACGGTTCCGTGGACACACACTCAAAGCCGAGAAGGAGCTGTTTATGGCCTGAGAAGTTTCAGGGTTACATCACTCTAAAGTAGCAGAGCAGACCAGGCAGCGCTGTGGTGAAGAGTGACGTGATGATCCAGGCTCCTGGTCCTGCAAGAGCGATGGCTCCCACACCGTGTCTGTTACCCTTCCCATCAAGCCTGCTCTCCCTCTCCTCCTCCCTCTCCTCCACCCTCCTTCCTCCTCCCACTGCTCCAACCTGCGACTTCTGAAAGACTATCCAAGCAAATAGTAAACATGTTGGCTCCCACCAGTGATGTAGAACCACTCTTGTGTCAGTCAGTGATGGCTGAGTGTAGCCTACTTGAAATATGAGTGAAATTGTATAAGCAAGTTATATCTTGAAACGTCGTAACTGTAGGCTAATCTTTTTATTTTTACTCAATACAATACAAAATATAACAACTACAATACATAATAAATTCTATATGTACGTTAATGTAGCCTACACTACAATACAATTCAAGACGGGAACCTAGTACCGGTATTTGTAATGTTACTCTGACGTCACGTGAGCAAAGGAGGCAGGAAGGGACCCGGAACTGGGGGTAACCCGCCATTCAAAACAATGAGCGCGGATGTGAATTTTGTAAATAAACAAGACACGTACGTGGTCTGAGCTTCAGCTTCAAGCCCAAATATTACAAAAGACCCCATTGGTTAATAACAGGTCTAAAGTCTTGTTATAGTAGTCGGGCGCACTTAGTGACAAGCAAGACAACACTAAAACGGACAGGCTTTTGTATTGAGTTTGGTGAGTGGGGCTAACCCATAAGAGACAGAGCCCCGTACCCCCCCAGCGTTGCGTAGTAACAACACCGGAAGTAAGTCTAGAGTAACATTACGAATATAGCTGGATGGTGTGTGATGTGTTTATACTAGTATATTATACTTTCATACTATTACACTTGAACTCAACATCAACATGACATGTACAGTATGTTAGGGTTAATACTCCAAAACAACGTTTCGACCAACAGGTCTTCATCATGCAACTTCAAAAGGTTTGAAGTTGCCTGATGAAGACCTGTTGGTCGAAACGTTGTTTTTAAGTCATTAAAATACTCTGGGAGCTGCAAATCAGTGTGCAGATTTTCTTCTTCTTTTTCACTTATGAATATCCAGCACCTGGCCTGACAGAGGATTGGATGTGCGCACAACTACTCTGTCTCTCAGGGTTAATACTCCTAACATCCTAATAACATCTAGGCTTGTGGACCCCAGGAAGAATAGCTGTTGCAATGCTGTAGCTAATGGTGAGCCTAACGTAACTTAACTTTGAAGGCAAAATGGCCCCACTTCCTGTCTCGTCCTAGCTAACTCTAGCTAGCTTGACGCTGCTACAGCAGGCAGCA